>NC_069499.1:748315708-748592097 GCF_027579735.1 Bombina bombina
CTACACCTGGGATGTGAACCGCAGAAATTAGACAGGAGCTGGATTCTGCCCATAAAAGTATCCGAGATACTTCTTTCATTGCTTGAGGATTGTGAGTCCCACCTTGATGATTGACATATGCCACGGTTGTGACATTGTCTGTTTGAAAACAAATAAACGATTCTCTCTTCAGAAGAGAGCCAAAAACGGAGATTCCCAAACCCCCTGCGCTGCCAGAGATCCCCATACAGCTCCCCAACCTGATAGACTTGCATCTGTTGAGATCACAGTCCAGGTTGGACGAACAAAAGAGGCCCCTTGAAATAAACAATGGTGATCCATCCACCAAGTTAGAGATGATCGAACATTGGGATTTAAGGATATTAATTGTGATATCCTTGTATAATCCCTGCACCACTGGTTCAGCATACAAAGCTGGAGTGGTCTCATGTGAAAACGAGCAAAAGGGATCGCGTCCGATGCAGCAGTCATGAGACCTAGAATTTCCATGCATAATGCTACCAAAGGGAACAATTGAGACTGAAGGTTTCGACAGGCTGAAACCAATTTCAGACGTCTCTTTTCTGTCAGAGACAAAGTCATGGACACAATCTATTTGGAAACCTAAAAAGGTTACTCTTGTCTGAGGAATCAAGGAACTCTTTGGTAAATTGATCCTCCAACCATGTCTTTGAAGAAACAACACAAGTTGATTCGTATGAGATTCTGCAGAATGTAAAGATTGAGCAAGTAAGGAAATACCGCAATACCCTGTTCTCTGATTACAGAGAGAAGGGCACCGAGAACCTTCGAAAAGATCCTTGGCCCTGTTGCTAGGCCAAATGGAAGAGCAATAAACTGGTAATGCTTGTCTAGAAAAGAGAATCTCAGAAACTGATAGTGATCTGGATGAATTGGAATATGAAGATATGCATCCTTTAAGGCTATTGTAGACATATAATGCCCTTGCTGAACAAAAGGCAGAATAGTTCTTATAGTCACCATTTTGAATGTTGGTATTCTTACATAACGATTCAATATTTTTAGGTCCAGAACTGGTCTGAAAGAATTCTTTCTTTGGAACAATGAATAGATTTGAATAAAACCCCAGACCCTGTTCCAGAACCCCAGCTAACTCTAGGTCTGAAACACATTTCAGAAACGCCTGAGCCTTCACTGGATTTACTGGAATGCGTGAGAGGAAAAATCTTCTCACAGGCGGTCTTACCTTGAAACCTATTCTGTACCCTTGTGAAACAATGTTCTGAATCCAAAGATTGTGAATCGAATTGATCCAAACATCTTTGAAAAATCGTAACCTGCCCCCTACCAGCTGCGCTGGAATGAGGGCCGCACCTTCATGCGGATTTAGGAGCTGGTTTTGACTTTCTAAAAGGCTTGGATTTATTCCAGACTGGAGAAGGTTTCCAACCGGAAACTGTTCCTTTAGGGGAAGGGTCAGGCTTCTGCTCCTTACTCTGACGAAAGGAACGAAAAACGATTAGCAGCCCTACATTTACCTTTAGATTTTTTGCCTTGGGGCAAAAAGGCTCCCTTCCCCCCAGTAATAGTTGAAATTATTGAATCCAAATGAGAACCAAACAACTTATTACCTTGGAAAGAGAGAGAAAGCAAAGTTGACTTAGAAGTCATGTCTACATTCCAAGATTTAAGCCATAAAGCTCTTATAGCTAAAATAGCTAAAGACATATACCGGACATCAACTCTAATGATATAAAAAATGGCATCACAGACAAAGTTATTAGCATGTTGAAGAAGTTTAACAATGCTATAAGCATTATGGTGTGTCACTTGTTGCGCTAAAGCCTCCAACCAGAAAGTTGAAGCTGCAGCAACATCAGCCAAAGAGATAGCAGGTCTATGTAGATTACCTGAACATAAATAAGCTTTTCTTAAAAAAATATTCAATTTTCCTATCTAAAGGATCTTTAAACGAAGTGCTATCTGCCGTAGGAATAGTAGTACGTTTAGCAAGAGTAGAGATAGCCCCATCGACTTTAGGGATTTTAACCCAAAACTCCAATCTATCAGATGGCACAGGGTACAATTTCTTAAACCTTGGAGAAGGAGTAAATGAAGTACCCAGACTATCCCATTCCCTAGCAATCACATCTGAGATAGCATCAGGAACTGGAAAAACTTCCGGAATTAACACATGAGGTTTATAAACCGAATTTAAACGTTTAGCAGTTTTAGTATCAAGAGGACTGGACTCCTCCATGTCTAATGCAATCAAAACTTCTTTAAGTAATGAACGAATAAACTCCATTTTAAATAAATATGAAGATTTATCAGTATCAATATCTGGGGAAGAATCCTCTGAACCAGAAAAATCCTCATCAGAAACAGATAAGTCAGAATGATGGCGGTCACCTAAAAATTCATCTGAAATGTGAGAAGTTTTAAAAGACCTTTTACGTTTACTGGAAGGAGGAATAACAGACAGAGCCTTCCTAATAGAATTAGAAACAAATTCTTTAACATTAACAGGAACATCCTGAACACTAGATGTTGAAGGAACAACAACAGGTAAAGGATTATTACTAATGGAGACACAATCTGCATTGGAAAGTTTATCATGACAACTTGCACAAACTACAGCTGGAGGAACAGTTACCACAAGTTTACAACATATGCACTTAACTTTGGTAGAACCAGCATCAGGCAGCGTCTGTCCACTAGTGGATTGAGATCCAGGGTCAGGATGAGACATCTTGCAATATGTAATAGAAAAAACAACATATAAAGCAAAATTATCAAATTCCTTAAATGACAGTTTCAGGAATGGGAAAGAATGCAAAATAATAAGCTTCTAGGAACCAGAAGCAATGAAAAAGAGATGTTTAAATAATGTGAGTAAAAAAGTGAGACAAAAAAAAAAAAGACGCCCACATTTTTTGGCGCCAATATTATTGGCACCAAATACAATACCCATATTTTTTGGCGCCAAAAATGACGCCACATCCTCTGACGTCGAAAACGACGCCCACATTTTTTGGCGCCAAAAAATGTCTGAATACGCATGCGTCAAAGAAAACGTTTAGACAAAATACAACTTCCGGCGTCAATTACAGTGTCGGAAGTGACAAAACAATTTTTTTGCGCCAAAAAATGACGTAAAAAAAAGAAACATTTTCTGCCCCCGCGAGCCTAACAGCACGCAGGAAAAAAATGGTCAAATAAAAATTTTTCAAGGTAAGAAAAAATAAATTAAAAGCATTATCCCAATAATGAAACTGACAGTCTGTATTGAAAAGGAATACTGATTATCCTGAATCAAGGCAAATATAAGTTTATAGACATATATTTAGAACTTTACATATAAAGTGCCCAACCATAGCTTAGAGTGTCACAAAAAAAACATAATTTATGTAAGAACTTACCTGATAAATTCATTTCTTTCATATTAGCAAGAGTCCATGAGCTAGTGACGTATGGGATATACATTCCTACCAGGAGGGGCAAAGTTTCCCAAACCTCAAAATGCCTATAAATACACCCCTCACCACACCCACAATTCAGTTTAACGAATAGCCAAGAAGTGGGGTGATAAAAAAGTGCGAAAGCATATAAAATAAGGAATTGGAATAATTGTGCTTTATACAAAATCATAACCACCACAAAAAAAGGGCGGGCCTCATGGACTCTTGCTAATATGAAAGAAATGAATTTATCAGGTAAGTTCTTACATAAATTATGTTTTCTTTCATGTAATTAGCAAGAGTCCATGAGCTAGTGACGTATGGGATAATGACTACCCAAGAAGTGGATCTTTCCACACAAGAGTCACTAGAGAGGGAGGGAAAAAATAAAGACAGCCAATTCCTGCTGAAAATAATCCACACCCAAAATAAAGTTTAACGAAAAACATAGGCAGAAGATTCAAACTGAAACCGCTGCCTGAAGTACTTTTCTACCAAAAACTGCTTCAGAAGAAGAAAATACATCAAAATGGTAGAATTTAGTAAAAGTATGCAAAGAGGACCAAGTTGCTGCTTTGCAGATCTGGTCAACCGAAGCTTCATTCCTAAACGCCCAGGAAGTAGAAACTGACCTAGTAGAATGAGCTGTAATTCTCTGAGGCGGAGTTTTACCCGACTCAACATAGGCAAGATGAATTAAAGATTTCAACCAAGATGCCAAAGAAATGGCAGAAGCTTTCTGGCCTTTTCTAGAACCGGAAAAGATAACAAATAGACTAGAAGTCTTACGAAAAGATTTCGTAGCTTCAACATAATATTTCAAAGCTCTAACAACATCCAAAGAATGCAACGATTTCTCCTTAGAATTCTTAGGATTAGGACATAATGAAGGAACCACAATTTCTCTACTAATGTTGTTGGAATTCACAACTTTAGGTAAAAATTCAACACAGCCTTATCCTGATGAAAAATCAGAAAAGGAGACTCACAAGAAAGAGCAGATAATTCAGAAACTCTTCTGGCAGAAGAGATGGCCAAAAGGAACAAAACTTTCCAAGAAAGTAATTTAATGTCCAATGAATGCATAGGTTCAAACGGATGAGCTTGAAGAGCTCCCAGAACCAAATTCAAACTCCAAGGAGGAGAAATTGACTTAATGACAGGTTTTATACGAACCAAAGCTTGTACAAAACAATGAATATCAGGAAGAATAGCAATCTTTCTGTGAAAAAGAACAGAAAGAGCAGAGATTTGTCCTTTCAAAGAACTTGCGGACAAACCCTTATCTAAACCATCCTGAAGGAACTGTAAAATTCTCGGTATTCTAAAAGAATGCCAGGAAAAATGATGAGAAAGACACCAAGAAATATAAGTCTTCCAGACTCTATAATATATCTCTCGAGATACAGATTTACGAGCCTGTAACATAGTATTAATCACAGAGTCAGAGAAACCTCTTTGACCAAGAATCAAGCGTTCAATCTCCATACCTTTAAATTTAAGGATTTCAGATCCTGATGGAAAAAAGGACCTTGTGACAGAAGGTCTGGTCTTAACGGAAGAGTCCACGGTTGGCAAGAGGCCATCCGGACAAGATCCGCATACCAAAACCTGTGAGGCCATGCCGGAGCTACCAGCAGAACAAACGAGCATTCCTTCAGAATCTTGGAGATTACTCTTGGAAGAAGAACTAGAGGCGGAAAGATATAGGCAGGATGATACTTCCAAGGAAGTGATAATGCATCCACTGCCTCCGCCTGAGGATCCCGGGATCTGGACAGATACCTGGGAAGTTTCTTGTTTAGATGGGACGCCATCAGATCTATTTCTGGAAGTTCCCACATTTGAACAATCTGAAGAAATACATCTGAGTGAAGAGACCATTCGCCCGGATGCAACGTTTGGCGACTGAGATAATCCGCTTCCCAATTGTCTATACCTGGGATATGAACCGCAGAGATTAGACAGGAGCTGGATTCCGCCCAAACCAAAATTCAAGATACTTCTTTCATAGCCAGAGGACTGTGAGTCCCTCCTTGATGATTGATGTATGCCACAGTTGTGACATTGTCTGTCTGAAAACAAATGAACGATTCTCTCTTCAGAAGAGGCCAAAACTGAAGAGCTCTGAAAATTGCACGGAGTTCCAAAATATTGATCGGTAATCTCACCTCCTGAGATTCCCAAACTCCTTGTGCCGTCAGAGATCCCCACACAGCTCCCCAACCTGTGAGACTTGCATCTGTTGAAATCACAGTCCAGGTCGGAAGCACAAAAGAAGCCCCCTGAATTAAACGATGGTGATCTGTCCACCATGTTAGAGAGTGTCGAACAATCGGTTTTAAAGATATTAATTGAGATATCTTCGTGTAATCCTTGCACCATTGCTTCAGCATACAGAGCTGAAGAGGTCGCATGTGAAAACGAGCAAAGGGGATCGCGTCCGATGCAGCAGTCATAAGACCTAGAATTTCCATGCATAAGGCTACCGAAGGGAATGATTGTGACTGAAGGTTTCGACAAGCTGTAATCAACTTTAGACGTCTCTTGACTGTTAAAGACAGAGTCATGGACACTGAATCCATCTGGAAACCCAGAAAGGTTACCCTTGTCTGAGGAATCAAAGAACTTTTTGGTAAATTGATCCTCCAACCATGATCTTGAAGAAACAACACAAGTCGATTCGTATGAGATTCTGCTAAATGTAAAGACTGAGCAAGTACCAAGATATCGTCCAAATAAGGAAATACCACAATACCCTGTTCTCTGATTACAGACAGCAGGGCACCGAGAACCTTTGTAAAAATTCTTGGAGCTGTAGCTAGGCCAAACGGCAGAGCCACAAACTGGTAATGCTTGTCCAGAAACGAGAATCTCAGGAACTGATAATGATCTGGATGAATCGGAATATGCAGATATGCATCCTGTAAATCTATTGTGGACATATAATTCCCTTGCTGAACAAAAGGTAAGATAGTCCTTACAGTTACCATCTTGAACGTTGGTATCCTTACATAACGATTCAATATTTTTAGATCCAGAACTGGTCTGAAAGAATTCTCCTTCTTTGGTACAATGAAGAGATTTGAATAAAACCCCATCCCCTGTTCCGGAACTGGAACTGGCATAATTACTCCAGTCAACTCTAGATCTGAAACACATTTCAGAAATGCTTGAGCTTTTACTGGATTTACTGGGACACGGGAAAGAAAAAATCTCTTTGCAGGAGGTCTCAACTTGAAACAAATTCTGTACCCTTCTGAAACAATGCTCTGAATCCAAAGATTGTGAACAGAATTGACCCAAATTTCCTTGAAAAAACGTAACCTGCCCCCTACCAGCTGAGCTGGAATGAGGGCCGCACCTTCATGTGGACTTAGAAGCAGGCTTTGCCTTTCTAGCTGGCTTGGATTTATTCCAGACTGGAGATGGTCTCCAAACTGAAACTGCTCCTGAGGATGAAGGATCAGGCTTTTGTTCTTTGTTGAAACGAAAGGAACGAAAACGATTATTAGCCCTGTTTTTACCTTTAGATTTTTTATCCTGTGGTAAAAAAGTTCCTTTCCCACCAGTAACAGTTGAAATAATGGAATCCAACTGAGAACCAAATAATTTGTTACCCTGGAAAGAAATGGAAAGTAAAGTTGATTTAGAAGCCATATCAGCATTCCAAGTTTTAAGCCATAAAGCTCTTCTAGCTAAAATAGCTAGAGACATAAACCTGACATCAACTCTGATAATATCAAAAATGGCATCACAGATAAAATTATTAGCATGTTGAAGAAGAATAATAATATCATGAGAATCACGATGTGTTACTTGTTGCGCTAAAGTTTCCAACCAAAAAGTTGAAGCTGCAGCAACATCAGCCAAAGATATAGCAGGTCTAAGAAGATTACCTGAACACAGATAAGCTTTTCTTAGAAAGGACTCAATTTTCCTATCTAGAGGATCCTTAAACGAAGTACCATCTGACGTAGGAATAGTAGTACGTTTAGCAAGGGTAGAAATAGCCCCATCAACTTTAGGGATCTTGTCCCAAAATTCTAATCTGTCAGACGGCACAGGATATAATTGCTTAAAACGTTTAGAAGGAGTAAATGAATTACCCAAATTATCCCATTCTTTGGAAATTACTGCAGAAATAGCATCAGGGACAGGAAAAACTTCTGGAATAACTACAGGAGTTTTAAAAACCTTATTTAAACGTTTAGATTTAGTATCAAGAGGACCAGAATCCTCTATTTCTAAAGCAATTAGGACTTCTTTAAGTAAAGAACGAATAAATTCCATTTTAAATAAATATGAAGATTTATCAGCATCAACCTCTGAGACAGAATCCTCTAAACCAGAGGAATCATCAGAATCAGAATGATGATGTTCAGTTAAAAATTCATCTGTAGGGAGAGAAGTTTTAAAAGATTTTTTACGTTTACTAGAAGGAGAAATAACAGACATAGCCTTCTTTATGGATTCAGAAACAAAATCTCTTATATTATCAGGAACATTCTGCACCTTAGATGTTGAAGGAACTGCAACAGGCAATGGTACTTTACTAAAGGAAATATTATCTGCTTTAACAAGTTTGTCATGACAATCAATACAAACAACAGCTGGAGGAATAGCTACCAAAAGTTTACAGCAGATACACTTAGCTTTGGTAGATTCAGCACTCGACAGCGATTTTCCTGTAGTATCTTCTGACTCAGATGCAACGTGAGACATCTTGCAATATGTAAGAGAAAAAACAACATATATATAAAGCAAAATTGATCAAATTCCTTAAATGACAGTTTCAGGAATGGGAAAAAATGCCAAAGAACAAGCTTCTAGCAACCAGAAGCAATAAAAAATGAGACTTAAATAATGTGGAGAAAAAAGTGACGCCCATATTTTTTCGCGCCAAATAAGACGCCCACATTATTTGGCGCCTAAATGCTTTTTGGCGCCAAAAAAGACGCCACATCCGGAACGCCGACATTTTTGGCGCAAAATAACGTCAAAAAATGACGCAACTTCCGGCGACACGTATGACGCCGGAAACGGAAATAGAATTTTTGCGCCAAAAAAGTCCGCGCCAAAAATGACGCAATAAAATGAAGCATTTTCAGCCCCCGCGAGCCTAACAGCCCACAGGGAAAAAGTCAAATTTTAAGGTAAGAAAAAATGTCAAATTAAAATGCATTATCCCAAATATGAAACTGACTGTCTGAAAATAAGGAAAGTTGAACATTCTGAGTCAAGGCAAATAAATGTTTGAATACATATATTTAGAACTTTATAAACAAAGTGCCCAACCATAGCTAGGAGTGTCACAGAAAATAAGAGACTTACTTACCCCAGGACACTCATCTACATATAGTAGATAGCCAAACCAGTACTGAAACGAGAATCAGTAGAGGTAATGGTATATATAAGAGTATATCGTCGATCTGAAAAGGGAGGTAAGAGATGAATCTCTACGACCGATAACAGAGAACCTATGAAATAGACCCCGTAGAAGGAGATCACTGCATTCAAATAGGCAATACTCTCCTCACATCCCTCTGACATTCACTGCACGCTGAGAGGAAAACCGGGCTCCAACTTGCTGCGGAGCGCATATCAACGTAGAATCTAGCACAAACTTACTTCACCACCTCCATCGGAGGCAAAGTTTGTAAAACTGAATTGTGGGTGTGGTGAGGGGTGTATTTATAGGCATTTTGAGGTTTGGGAAACTTTGCCCCTCCTGGTAGGAATGTATATCCCATACGTCACTAGCTCATGGACTCTTGCTAATTACATGAAAGAAATAAGACTTACTTACCCCAGGACACTCATCTACATATAGTAGATAGCCAAACCAGTACTGAAATGAGAATCAGTAGAGGTAATGATATATAAGAGTATATCGTCGATCTGAAAAGGGAGGTAGGAGAAGAAATCTCTACGACCGATAACAGAGAACCTATGAAATAGATCCCCTAGAGGTAGACCATTGTATTCAAATAGGCAATACTCTCTTCACATCCCTCTGACATTCGCTGCACTCTGAGAAGAAAACCGGGCTTCAACCGCATATCAACGTAGAATCTAGCACAAACTTACTTCACCACCTCCACGGGAGGCAAAGTTTGTAAAACTGAATTGTGGGTGTGGTGAGGGGTGTATTTATAGGCATTTTAAGGTTTGGGAAACTTTGCCCCTCCTGGTAGGAATGTACATCCCATACGTCACTAGCTGATGGACTCTTGCTAATAACATGAAAGAAATTATATAATATCAATATAAGGTTACAATATATGCACCGTTAGTTCCAAAGAGCTTAAAACACAACGTGTTCCACCTAATAATGTGAACAAAAGTTCACTTTCAAACTTGTTTCAATCCAGAGTTTATATACTCTATCAGAGCTAAGTATCGAATGTAAAGTCTTTCTGACAAGTGTTTCAAAGTTCCAAGGATCAAGCTTGTTAACACTGAGCCTATATATATATATATATATATATATATATATATATATATATATATATATATATATATATATATATATATATATATATATATCTATATATCTATATATCTATATATCGGTAAAATAGTGAAGTGGACGCAAATAATCTAATACATTTTAATAGTTGCCATTTGAACAAATGGAAAGATAATATCTTGAAAGAGCAATGCCTTAGGATAAAATGGAATTGCTCAAAAATGTCTGATTACATGAAACAGGTAGAGATTTTAGAAAATAAATTCAAAGAGAGAGGATATGACCCAGAAATAATCAAAAAGGCAAGAACACAGGTAGATGAAAAAGAGAGAAAAAGCCTCCTTGTATATAAAACAAAAAAGGACAATAAAAAAACTGAGGACAAATTTAATGTTGCACTAGTAACGGACTATAAATTGTGATCACCATCTTATACAAAAAAATAATGAAAAAACATTGGCAAATACTTCAGACAGATCCCATAATAGGGGAACAGATGTCTGACCACCCTAAAATAGTCTATAAAAAAGCAAAAAATCTGAAAAGTATATTAGCTCCTAGTGAGTTTAAAGCATCGGATAATAAATTAAAAATCGAGGGAGACCTAACTGGGAAAAAACTTGTATGGTTCTTTCCTTGCTTTGGATGTAGGTATTGTAGATATAGCAGTAAATGCAAAAAAATTAGAATCTAGCCAAAATGGCTATACACACACCAAATAAAAGAAATGCTCAGATGTCAGGACAAAGGAGTAGTTTACATCATCCAATGCACCTGTCAGACAATACATAGGAGAGACCACTAGAACCCTAAGAGATCACATACGAGAACATCTTTCATGCATAGAGGAAATCTTGAAACACATTTATACACCCATTTTAGGGAAAAACATAATTATAATCTCAGATTCTAAATTTTGGGGCATAAAAAAAAATTAAACCAGATTGGAGAGGTGGAAAGTTTAAGTCTAAACTTCTAAAGAAAGAAGCAGAATTAATGTATAATATGCAGACCGTCTTTCTATCTGGTCTAAACTCAGAACTAGGTATTTCTCCTTTTCTTATCACTTAACATTCTATATACATATATAACAGCAATATGACCGTAAAACTGATTGGAAATCTACAGGCATTTAGAGTATCTAGTATAAAAACTTAGTTTAGTTAGTTCTATTCGATCGAAACAGGCCCAGAAAACTAGGTATTAGAATGTTTGAAATTCATAAACAAAAGTAGGGCACACACATATACTATCAATTCTGTAGAAAAAAGTATCTACAAGTACATTAAGGTTAAGATAGAATCCCTGATAAAATCTAATATTAATCCCATTCTAGCTAAAGTAATGAGCAAATAATTTTGCAACACCGTGAGACTGGCAGTCTATAATTTAATTGGCCTTAGAATTAAGTTAGATTTATATACATTCAGAAATCCTCTCTCCAAACTGACCAATTAGAAGTTAGAAAACATAAAGGTACCCCCAGATTTAAGTTACAATTATTTTTCTTATAATAAATAGATAGAAATACTCAGCATGGCATTCAATTTCAACAAGACTACCTAATTTTTTAAATGTTTATTAGTTCTTACAGCTAAATTTTACAGCTATTTCCAGTGGCGGCTGGTGAATTATGAAGATGGGGGTGCACTTGGCCCCGCCTCTGACCACACCCCTTGAAAAGCCCCGCCCCTCAGATGGCTCTCTACACACACACGGAGAGGGGGAGAGAGAGAGAAGGAGAGAGACAGAGAGAGAAAAAGAGAGGGGGGGGAAGAGAGAGAGAGAGAGAGACAGACAGAGAGAGAAAAAGAGAGGGGGGGGGAAGAGAGAGAGAGAGAGACACAGAGAGAAAAAGAGAGGGGGGGGGGGAAGAGAGAGAGAGAGAGAGAGAGAGAGAGAGACAGAGAGAGAAAAAGAGAGGGGGGGGGGAAGAGAGAGAGAGAGAGAGAGAGAGAGACAGAGAGAGAGAGAGACAGAGAGAGAGAGAGAGACAGAGAGAGAGACAGAGACAGAGAGAGAGAGAATTTTATTATTCAGATAGATACAATTTTTAAACAACTTTTCAATTGACTTCTATAATTAAATTTGCTTCATTCTCTTGGTATCCTTTGCAGAAGGAGCAGCAAAGCACAACTAGCTGAACACTTCTAGTCAATCAATCAAAAAGATAAAGCTACAAAGGTGTCTAGTCAGCAATTACCAGCCAGCTCCCAGTAGTGTAGGATATGTACATATTATTTTTGCAACAAAAGATACCAAGAGAACAAACTACATGTGAAAATAAAATAAATTTTAAAAGTGACTTAAATTTGCATGCTGTATCTGAATCACGCAAGTTTAATTTTTTTCCTATCCCTTTCAATGTCTTATCAAAGGGTATGTCATTGGAGTGTAAACCATATTTTACTAACAAAATGCAGTTTCAATGTTTTTTTAAACATTCAGTTTTCATGCAGATCTTTTGTAATGGAATACTGTATTTATAATATGCACATCTCTTACACTAATGGGGATAGCTGGTGATTGGTACCTACACACATTTTTCTTTTGTGATTTGCTAACTAGATTTGTTCAGCTGTCTGTAGTGCAATGCTGTTCTTTCAGCAAAGGATAACAAGAGAATGAAGCAAGTTTGATAATATAAGTAAATTGGAAAGTTGTTTTTAACTATTCATGAACACAATAGTTTTAGGAGATTTAAAGGGACAGGAAACCTAAACATTTTCTTCCATGTTCTATCCAAATCATGGAAGAAAATGTTTGAGTTCCCTGTCCCTTTAAATCTCCTAAAACTATTGTGTTCATGAATAGTTAAACAATCCTGAGAAGGCAGTTAGTAAGGGCTCTAAAACAACCCCCCACCCCTTCCCCCTGTCTGTCCACAGCTACACAGCAAGCACACAGATAGTCCACAGAGATGGGCTGGGGGAGGAGGCAACTTACCTGCAGCTACATCTATGCTACAATGACATAGTATAAAGCTAAATCCTGTTAAGACAAATGGTAAGAAACCAATCTCAAACTCTCTTCATGCATAACCAACCCCCCCCCTGCATATCAATATTACCCTGATCTACTCTCTTCATGCATACCCCACTGCATATCAATATCACCCTGGTCTACTCTCTTTATGCATATCCCCCCCTGCATATCAATATCACCATGGTCTACTCTTTTCATGCACACCCCCCCCTACATATCAATATCACCATGGTCTCTTCATGCATACCCCCCTGCAAATCAATATCACCATGGTCTACTCTCTTCATGCATAACCACCCCCCCCCCCCTTGCATATCAATATCACCCTGGTCTACTCTCTTCATGCATACCCCCTGCATATCAATATCACCATGGTCTCTTCATGCATACCCCCCCTGCATATCAATATCACAGTGGTCTACTCTCTTCATGCATACCCCCCTGCATATCAATATCACCATGTTCTCTTCATGCATACCCCCTGCAATATATTATATAAACATACTTTTACTTCACATATACCCCACCATACTGATTTTATTATGATTGCTGTGTGACAATATATATATATATACATACATACATACATACATACACACACACATGTATACATACACACACACATATACATATTAACACCCATTTATTAAAAAACTAAATCTGGCTACTAAGTATATTGGTTGGCTCCTAGAGTCCTAGAATAATTTTTTTAAAGGGCCAGTGTACTCTAAAATCATGGATAATATATAATACCAGTAATACATTCCCTAATTAACTAAATTAGATATGTATAGGAATTTTGAAAAGCAATGCATTTAGTACATTTTACTTTTTTATTTCCTGCTCCTGAAATATTCTGGATGGTGCTGGCACTCCCCAAAAAAAGGGCTGAGCTGTGCTTTTGGCATTGCACTCCAGCAACATATAGATAGGCATTAGAAAATACAGCAATGGGCATTGGGCAGAAAAATATAGGTCCAAACAGTGCAACAACCTTTATTAATTTAAACAGAATGTATACTTGAATCAGACCAAGTATTTTACTGCATATGTATGTAACCCCAGTCCATCCTCCATTCCATTTAAACAGATGTCTATCGGTGCCAGACAGAACACTGTGTGTGGAGCAGCTCCATATAAAGAAGACCGGCAATGTGTGTTCTATGCAGCAGCTGCCTATGTCATAAACTCAGATTAGATCATGAAGACTATATCGTGGCCTCCTTGACACCCTACAGTGTAGCAGCGTTCAGTTGCGATGCGTTTCCTCAATTTGAATTATTTGCCTGCCCACACAAATTTACTGTGGATCGCTAGCCGGACCTGAAGCAACTCTACTTGTTTCACTAGATGAAGACTATACTTCACATTCCAGGGCTCCTTGCACAGACCTGCCACTGCATCAGTGCACAGCAATGGGATACCAGTTCAGAGATTGTTATGCTGTGTCAGTACCTGATGTCCGGTATATAATATCTTGTGAGTCACCATGCTGTGTTCTGATGCAGGGGCAGGTCTGTGCAAGGAGCCCTGGAATGTGAAGCAGTGTCTTCATCTAGTGAAACAAGTAGAGTTGCATCAGGTCCAGCTAGCGATTGTGGCAGGCAAATAATCTAAAGGCATGAAGGTGCGCAGACAGAGAAGGGAGTGGGAAGTCAGGGTTGAGGATCGTTTCTAAGCAAGCAGCATGGGTTGGGAAAGCAATGTGAAAAAATATATACACACACTTCCAATAAGTTTACCAATTGACTTACATGTATAGCATGATAGATTAAAAACTTTAGCACACAGAAAACCTGGCTGTATATTATAATGTCTGTTTAAGCACTGACCTTTTCTGCAATCCCTCCACACTTGAGTTCAGGAAGAGAAAAGAAATTGAAAACAGAGGAACGTAGTAACTATTTACACCAAGATGGAACCGAACAGTGACACCTGCAGGTAAACATTAAAAGTGCAGGCATTTTTTTTTAGTCACGTCTGGTCTTTCTGCAGACACACTACAGATTCTGCGATGAGATCAGTGTTCTGCCTTGGGGACAGGGATCTAGGCTGTGTCTGCCGAGTGCTTGTTTTCCTGCTCCCTTTTATTGCTGGCTAACGTTACATCTTTACACAGGAACATTAACTAGTAACTAAACCACCATGCTGCACTTAGAAACTTCCTAAACACAGATATGCTTTCTATACCATGCTCAGAGTCAGCACGGTATGTAAAGCATATCTGTGTTTAGGAAGTTTCTGAGTGCAGCTGCAGCATGGTGGTTTAGTTACTAGTTAATTAAACTTGTTCCTGTGTAAAGATGTAACGTTAGCCAGCAATAAAGGGGAGCAGGAAAACAAGCACTCGGCAGACACAGCCTGGATCACTAATGAGAAGAAGCAGCTGCACGCAGTGGTTAGGACATTACTAACAGTAATAAAACTTGGCCAAACATTTAAAAATTATTAAATGAACACTTCTTCCTACCTTGTCATGCTCTTCCTTCCCGCCGACCTAAAGAAAATCACTCACCGGCTTAACTCTGGCTGCAGCAGTCGGCCCCAGCCCAGATCAATCTGATGCTGCATTGCCGCATAAGTCACATTCACAGTTTACTGACTCAATCTGTCAACGACACCATCTTGGATCTACATGCTGTGTTTCCCTGAGATGCTCCTCCTCCCACACACACAGGCACAGCTCTTAGGGTGCGAGTGTCACGTGACAGCTGGCTCTCGCACACTAAGAGCTGTGCTCCTTAAGAAGGCTATGGGCTGGCCTGTAGGTGGCACTGCACTCAATGCAGGCTGAAAGTGGAGAGAGCTTTTGCCTATAATTCTGTCTATCGCACTGCTCAGCATGTGCGATAGTCTAGATAGAAGTATACAGCCCTCTCCACTTTCAGCCTTATTAAGAATTAAAAAGTGCAATTTTAATGTTTTTTAGTAAAAACTGAAGTGGAGAATGGAAGATTTTTTTATTTTATCTGCAAAAAAAGGTTTAAAAATGTAAAAAAAAAATATTTATTTTCTCATTCTTTTTTTTTTTTTTTTTTTTTTTTCATCAGGGGTCAGTTCAGGTCAGGGGGTTCAGGTCAGGGGGTTCACGTGCTCAAGTGCTCCTATAGAGGAGCCTCCACTGGCTATTTCTGATTCCTGATATAAAACTCCAAATATTCGTTTGTATCTGAACCCATATAATTTTACTTGTCTCAATTCACATTATATAAATGTTTTTATATTTGAAATTATATTGATATTGAGACTATCCATAAAAGAATTCCACCTTAACATACCCTATCAAAAGAAATCATATAGGGGAATCTGCTTCAGAATAATACCACCTTTAAAAAGCTGATTAAAAACACTCACTACAACTAAACAATAAGATGAAGAGGAGGGATATTTAAATGCCCACTAACTACACAGAGGAATACGTCTTGATAAAGACCCTACTAGGGTGAAACGCGTTGACTATATTGCAGACCACCAGGAACTAAATTTCAACATTGGATACAGCATTTACATAAGTTATCTTTTCCTGCATGACCTTGAAACGATCAGGGAACACAAACGGCCGTTTGTTGAGATCAATTTCCTTCTAACACACCGGAGCGTGCAGCAGAACAGCTGATCCGGAACCAGTACACAGTGGAGTAAAAGGTAACCTAACCGTAGCCACATTTGGTTCACAGGAGACACTGCAAGACCAACACACTACCGGAGAAGTAACACAGTAAGCCTGTGCCTGACACTCAAACTGTCCGAAGATACCGGTAAGCCTAGTTTTCCTTTTCATCTGGACAACGGGAGTGTTTATCATCATCATTGGTTAGACCCGCTATTTTACAGAATATATAGGCTTAGTGTTAACAAGCTTAACCCTTGGAACTTTAAAACACTTGTCAGAAAGACTTTACATTCGATACTTAGCTCTGATAAAGTATATAAACTCTGGATTGAAAGAAGTTTGAAAATGAACTTTTGTTCACATTAAATTTATAAGGTGGAACACATTATGTTTTAAGCCCTTTGGAACCAACTGTGCATATATTGTAACCTTATATTGATATTTTATTATTTTTTTAGCATATGCACCAATTTGATACAACTTACCGTTGAATTGCTCACAATCTGAATGTTCAAATAAATACTATTTTATTTACTTATAAGAAGTTTTTTTTAAATATTTGTCTTCCTTAACTCCTGAGCTAATTACCGCTCCCTTACTTATATACTTCTGTATTTTGTTCTCACTTTTTTTTTTTTTATCAATCTTAGGGAAGGATTGATTAGCAAGGGAGCTAGGAGTCACAACTGTGTGCCATACTTAGTTTTTAAGTTTAACTCTCGGAAGTAGACAAAGCCGCACGGCCCTCACATCCTAAATAAAATTAAATGATTAATCTGGCAGCAGCGGGATCTGAACCCATGCCTCCCAAGACACTGGAGCCTTATCCAGCGCCTTTGACCGCTCGGCCACACTACCTAGATCAAAGCCGCCAGAAACCCGGACGAAGTCCAGAAGTCTTGACTCGAAGGAAGAGAACCTCTAAAAAGGAACAAGACCTAAAAGGACACTCCCAAAAAGACCTTAAAAAGGCAAGACCGCCAAGAACCGGCGGCATGATGGACCTAAATTCTCCAAACCTCCAACACACAATGGGAAGGAAAACTAGTCCCTGCAAAAATTGGAAACGGAGCATGTCACGGCGGATCTTAATGGAGACCCGGCCGACTAGATTGACAGGCTAATGAGGACTGAACCATCCCCCATGTCCCTAAGCAAACCACGGATCATCAAGTCCTCTCAGGATGTTAGCTGAAACTTGTAAAATAAAAACACAAGTCATATTGTGAGCACTAGGTGCCCTCACCGGACCAGCCAGGCATAAAAGGCGCTACGTGTCTGAACTAGGCCTCAAAGACAGAAGGATTTGTACCCAGTCAGGACCAGCCTGAAACCAAGGGCCCCAGCACTGTCAAGGCCACATCGAGTCTCCCCCGAGATGGAGAGATAGACAATAGACAAACATAGGACTAGCATGTCCTCATTCTTAAACAAACTTTTGTAAAAGTAAACAGTGCGACCACAAAATAGCGAGTATCAATTTCAGAGAAGAAAGTTCCCGAAGGAAACATTACGACAACATGAGCTCTAAACCAAAGAATCTATCCTCACTGGATTAAATAAAAGATCTGGCAACCCGTAGGTTATCGCTCAGGAAGAACGGACAAACCCGCAGGACCAGCCCAAAAGGAATCCGAATCTTCCAAGCTCAGAACTGGAAACGGATACTCAAATAACAAAGACTATAAGAAGATGACCTTATCCCCTTATGTCCAATTATGCAAGCCAGTCGAAGAGGAAGACTGAGAAATCCTCCCTTAAGAGTGGGATCCTCCAGCAACGCCAAAACGTGCCTCAGTAAAACACGAAGGCACGCCAGTCTATAACGAAAGGCACAACATACCTCCGCCGGGAAAATAGAAGACACCGGCCCCGAAGGTTGACCCCTGAGGCCTCAGGGGCAGTCGCTCCCCCGGAGGGCTAAACTAGACCAGGCGATCCCACGCCTGACGAGCCCCGGTAAACAGAACACAGACAATATCGTAAGCACACTCTCGGGAGGTGCAGATGCGCCAGCGCCAAAGATATGGCCATGCGGAACCGTGTCGTAACCTCTGGTGGGAACAGGCCACTCTCCATAGAGTGATGAGCAGCGTTTGGATTACCTGCATGCGTAGTAAGAATTGTTGGTAGGGAACTCGCCTCATGGGAAATGGAATCCCGAGAGGTGGCTGGCTCAGTGGGCCCCTGATTCCCCGATCTCGAGGAACAGAGCACTCTAAAATGGCATTCAGAACATAACTGATGGGTATGTATCACCCGGGCCAATTCATATTCTTCGCAAGAAGCAGAATCTGAATCAGAGACATCTGTCTCCACAAAATCAGAATCCTCCATAACTGGGATATTGATTAAAAAATGGACCAATAAGAAAAATCTAAACGGCACCTTACACCCCCAATGGCTGGGACACTCACCACCTCCTGTGAACCAGACACCAGTGGATTTCTCTGTCGCCACACGGTCAGGAATTCGGAAATGGAGAGCTAAAAATGTGACCACGCCTGGTGAAAAAAGCGCGCCCGACCGTAAAGGCTGCGTCACTAGACATAGGCCTTTTTGTTCCAAAATAGCCATGAGCCGAAGTATCACTACACAGTAGCAGACAGAATTACATAACAAACATGATTAAAGGGCCATTATACACTCATTTTTTCTTTGCATAAATGTTTTGTAGATGATCTATTTATAAAGCCCATAAAGGGTTTTTTAAAAAAAAAATGTATAGTTTTGCTTATTTTTAAATAACATTGCTCTGATTTTCGGACTCCTAACCAAGCCCCAAAGGTTTATGTGAATACTGTCAGCTACCTTCTCCAGCTTGCTCCTGTTTGTGTAAAGGGTCTTTTCATATGCAAAAGAAGGGGGGGGGGGGGAGTATCTTATTTCCCATTTTTTTGCAGTGGGCTTTCCAACTGCCTTTTCAACAGAGCCAAACTGACAGCTTATAAGTAAGTTTTTAAACCATTTTATACTGATTTTTATATCAGTATCTGTGCATCTTATTCTTTATAGTAGTGTCTATTACATGCAGTTATATGAAAATGAGTGTATACTGTCCCTTTAACCCCCCCTGTTCAATAACCCCCATTAGGAGATATTAACCCTTGATTCCAAGATACAAAAGGTGTTTCACTGAGACCCTATGATAAGGTTATCCCCGAAAGGTTGTAGCCCCTCTTGGATAAACAGTTGTATTTACAATACATCCATGATGAAAGTAAATTGAAACAATCTTACCAGAATCTGCGCCGTGGAAAAAGGAACACGGCCCTTCAAGTGTGACAGATAGTAGCGTCGCTTCTGCTATGGACTTGAGAGAAGAAAGTAGGCAGCGAAACTAGTCAACGATGATTGCTTGTGGAGCTGTTAATATGAGTCGGGATAGTTTCGCAGAAAGACTCTCCCTGCATCTCCAGAGTCTAACCTTCACCCATGCTCTCACTGAGAGACTGACAGGACTACTTAAAACTCCAGTCCCATGCCGAAGAGTACTACCCTCCATAAGAGACTATCTAAACTAGTCCCCTGTGAGAGGCGTGTGCTATTGGGCGTGTGATGTGAAGCCTGAGTAGACCTATGCCTGCCATTAGCAGACCCTCCCCACACCTGACTTGAGCCCAATAAGAATTTACTGTCCACGATGAGGAGAGTGCGTGACACATGAAATGGGCGTGGTCGAATGCTGTAGACTACCCTATAACCATCTATGTGTTCCCCTTAGACTATGTGTAACAATAAAGTGACAAGTGTGTACACCCTAGTGCCCCACTGAGTGTAAGGGCATTGCCTGCATCAAATAGCCTTAAAAACTAAATTGCTAGTGATACTAATACGAGACAAAGTAATCCAATATTTAAAAACGTGATCTAGAACGTGCAATGTGATCACTGTTTAAAAAATAATAATAATAATAATATATATATCCCAATTAAATATAATTATGATTAACCCTTTCGTGACAGGGTTAAAGTGTCTACATCGGAACACCTGTTCCGATGTAGACAAATTGAAACTACGCGATCGTGCATACGATCGCGAGATTTCAATTATTGGATCGCATCTGGGGGGCGTCCCTACAACCCTAGGAACGCCCTCCAGACCGCGATCAAGTCCTTGAAGCGCAGAAGGCTTCAGGACAGCCGTTTGATATGACGTTCTATTCCGTCATAACGGCTTTAAAGCCCAGTGTAAATATGACGGAATAGAACGGCATAACGGCGTTAAAAGGTTAACTATTATTGTGTATATATACATAACTATTATTGTGTATATATACATAACTGTCTGTGCTACTTATTTAGTAGCATAGCTACTGTTCCTGACATCCTAACTACTGTTCCTGCCATTCTACCACTGGGAATCTACCTCAAACTGAGTGGGTCAGTGCACACCAGCATCATCTTATACCTGGAGAAAGTTTGACAGATAGTAGCGTTGCTTCTGACATGGATTTGAATGAATAAAGCAGGCAGCGAAACTCGTCAACGCTGATTGCTTATGGAGCTGTTAATATGAGTCGGGATGGTTTTGCAAAAAAGTAAATTTATGCTTACCTGATAAATTAATTTCTTCTATGGTACGACAAGTCCACGGATTCATCCTTTACGTGTGGGATATTATACTCCTGCTAACAGGAAGTGGCAAAGAGCACCACAGCAGAGCTGTCTATATAGCTCCTCCCTTAGCTCCACCCCCCAGTCATTCGAAGGTACAGGAAGAAAAAGGAGAAACTACAAGGTGCAGAGGTGACTGGAGTTTAAAATAAAAAAATATAATCTGTCTTAAAATGACAGGGCGGGCCGTGGACTCGCTGTACCATAGAAGAAATTAATTGATCAGGTAAGCAAAAATTTACTTTTCTTCTATAAGGTACGAAGAGTCCACGGATTCATCCTTTACTTGTGGGATACAATACCAAAGCTACAGGACACGGATGAACGGGAGGGACAAGAAGGCACCACTGCTTGAAGAACTTTTCTCCCAAAAATAGCCTCCGAAGAAGCAAAAGTATCAAATTTTGTAAAATTTGGAAAAAGGTATGAAGCGAAGACCAAGTCGCAGCCTTACAAATCCGCTCTAGTAGAGTGAGCTGTAATCCTTTCAGGAGGCTGCTGTCCAGCAGTCTCGTATGCCAAACGGATGATGCTCTTCAGCCAAAAAGAAAGAGGTAGCCGAAGCCTTTTGACCTCTACGTTTTCCAGAATAGACAACAAACAAAGAAGATGTTCAACGGAAATCTTTGGTTGCTTGCAAGTAAAACTTCAAAGCACGAACCACGTCCAAGTTGTGCAACGGACGCTCCTTCTTAGAGGAAGGATTAGGACACAGAGAAGGAACAACAATTTCCTGATTGATATTCCTATTAGTAACAACCTTAGGAAGGAATCCAGGTTTGGTACGCAAAACCACCTTAGCATGGAAAACAATATAAGGCGAGTCGCATTGCAATGCAGATAATTCAGAAACTCTTCGAGCCGAAGAGATAGCAACTAAAAACAGAACTTTCCAAGATAGAAGCTTAATATCTATGGAATGCATATGTTCAAACTGAACCCCTTGAAGAATTTTAAGAACTAAATTCAAACTCCATGGCTGAGCAACAGGTTTAAACACAGGCTTGATTCTAACTAAAGCCTGACAGAACGACTGAACGTCTGGAACATCTGCCAGACGCTTGTGCAGTAGAATTGATAAGGCAGATATCTGTCCCTTTAAGGAACTAGCCGATAGCCCCTTCTCCAATCCTTCTTGGAGAAAGGACAAAATCCTAGGAATCCATGAGTAGCCTTTGGATACACACCAATAAAGATATTTACGCCATATCTTATGATAAATTTTCCTAGTGACAGAATTTCGAGCCTGAATCAAGGTATCTATGATCGACTCGGAGAAACCCCGCTTGGATAAAATCAAGCATTCAATCTCCAAGCAGTCAGCCGCAGAGAAACTAGTTTTGGATGCTGGAACGGACCTTGGATCAGAAGGTCCTGTCTCAGTGGCAGAGTCCATGGTGGAAGAGATGACATGTCCACCAGGTCTGCATACCAAGTCATGCGTGGCCATGCAGGTGCTATCAAAATCACTGAAGCTCTCTCCTGTTTGATTCTGGCAGAGGAAGGAGAGGAAATGGTGGAAACAAATAAGCCAGGTTGAACGACCAGGGTACTGCTAGAGCATCTATCAGTACTGCCTGAGGATCCCTTGACCTGGACACGTAACAAGGAAGATTGGCGTTCTGACGAGACGCCATCAGATCCAATTCTGGTGTGCCCCACTGCTAAATCAATTGTGCAAACACCTCCGGATGGAGTTCCCACTCCCCCGGATGAAAAGTCTGGCGACTTAGAAAATCCGCTTCCCAGTTCTCCACTCCTGGGATATAGATTGCAAGAGTGAGTCTCTGCCCATCAAATTATTTTGGTAACCTCTATCATCGCTAGAGAACTCTTTGTTCCCCCTGATGATTGATATATGCTACAGTCGTGATATTGTCCGTCTGGAATCTTATGAATCTGGCTGAAGCCAGCTGAGGCCACGCCAGAAGCGCGTTGAATATCGCTCTCAGTTCTAGAATATTTATCGGGAAGAGAGCCTACTCCTGAGTCCACAAACCCTGCGCTTTCAGGGAATTCCAGACTGCACCCCAGCCCAATAGGCTGGCGTCCGTCATCACTATGACCCATGCTGGCCTGCGGAAACATTCCCTGAGACAGATGATCCTGTGACAACCACCAAAGAAGAGAGTCTCTGGTCTCTTGATCCAGATTTATCTGAGGAGATAAATCTGCATAATCCCCATTCCACTGTTTGAGCATGCATAGTTGCAGTGGTCTGCGATGCAAGCTAGGAAACGGAACTATGTCCATTGCCGCTACCATTAGTCCGATTACCTCCATACACTGAGCCACTGACGGCCGAGGAATGGAATGAAGAGCTCGGCAGATGGTTAAAATCTTTGATTTCCTGACCTCCGTCAGAAAAATTTTCATGTCCACTGAATCTATCAGAGTTCCCATTTTTGGAATAGAACTCTTGTGAAAATTCTGGGAGCTGTGGCCAACCCAAAGGGAAGAGCCACAAACTGGTAATGCTTGTCCAGAAAGGCCAACCTGAGGAACTAGTGATGATCTTTGTGGATAGGGATGTGTAGATATGTATCCTTTAAGTCCACGGCGGTCATATATTGACCCTCCTGGATCATTGGTAAAATAGTCCGAATGGCCTCTTTTTTGGGAACCACAAACAGATTGTAATAGAACCCCTGCCCCTGTTCTGTTTTCGGAACTGGGCAGATCACTCCCATGGTATATAGGTCTTCTACACAGCGTAAGAACGCCTCTCTTTTTGTCTGGTTTACAGATAATTGAGAAAGATGGAATATCCACCTTGGAGGAGAATCTTTGAAACCTAGAAGATACCCCTGGGTTACGATTTCTAAAGCCCAGGAGTCCTTAAGTCTCTTGCCCAAGCCTGAGCAAAGAGAGAAAGTCTGCCCCCTACTAGATCCGGTCCCGGATCGGGGGCTACCCCTTCATGCTGTCTTGGAGGCAGCAGCGGGCTTCTTGGCCTGTTTACCCTTGTTCCAAGTCTTGTTAGGTCTCCAGACTGACTTGGATTGAGCAAAATTCCCCTCTTGCTTTGCAGCAGGGGAAGAGGTAGAGGGACCACCTTTGAAGTTTCGAAAGGAACGAAAAACATTTTGTTTGGTCCTCATCTTATTTGTCTTATCCTGAGGAAGGGCATGGCCTTTCCCTCCAGTGATGTCTGAAATGATCTCTTTCAGTTCAGGCCCGAATAGGGTCTTACCCTTGAAAGGGATGGCTAAAAGCTTAGATTTTGATGACACATCAGCAGACCAGGACTTAAGCCATAACGCTCTACGCGCTAAAATGTCAAAACCTGAATTCTTTGCCGCTAATTTAGCCAGTTGAAAAGAGGCATCTGTAATGAAAGAATTAGCTAGCTTGAGAGCCCTAATTCTATCCAGAATATCATCTAATGGGGTCTCAACCTGAAGAGCCTCCTCCAGAGCCTCGAACCAAAAAGAAGCTGCAGTAGTTACAGGAACAATGCACGCTATAGATTGGAGAAGAAAACTGATGAACAAATATTTTCTTTAGGAGACCCTCTAATTTTTTTATCCATAGGATCTTTGAAAGCACAACTGCCCTCAATAGGTATAGTTGTACGCTTAGCCAGGGTAGAAATAGCTCCCTCCACCTTAGGGACTGTCTGCCACGAGTCCCGCATGGTGTCTGATATGGGAAACATTTCCTTAAAAGTAGGAGGGGGAGCGAACGGAATACCTGGTCTATCCCACTCCTTAGTAACAATGTCCGAAATCCTCTAAGGGACCGGAAAAACATCAGTGTAGGTAGGAACCTCTAGAAATCTGTCCATTTTACACAATTTCTCTGGAACTACAATAGGGTCACAATCATCCAGTCGCTAAAACCTCCCTGAGCAATAAGCGGAGGTGTTCTAGTTTAAATTTATTAGCCATCATATCTGAGTCTGTCTGAGGGAACATCTTTCCTGAATCAGAAATCTCTCCCTCAGACAGCAAATCCCTCACCCCCAACTCAGAACATTGTGAGGGTAGTATTCATAACTGCGGCCATATGCGCAACTGAGGCGCAAAAAACATAATTTATGCTTACCTGATAAATTTATTTCTCTTGTAGTGTATCCAGTCCACGAATCATCCATTACTTGTGGGATATTCTCCTTCCCAACAGGAAGTTGCAAGAGGATCACCCACAGCAGAGCTGCTATATAGCTCCTCCCCTCACTGCCATATCCAGTCCTTCGACCGAAACAAGCCGAGAAAGGAGAAACCATAGGGTGCAGTGGTGACTGTAGTTTAATTAAAATTTAGACCTGCCTGAAAAGGAAAGGGCGGGCCGTGGACTGGATACACTACAAGAGAAATAAATTTATCAGGTAAGCATAAATTATGTTTTCTCTTGTTAAGTGTATCCAGTCCACGGATCATCCATTACTTGTGGGATACCAATACCAAAGCTAAAGTACACGGATGATGGGAGGGACAAGGCAGGAACTGAAACGGAAGGAACCACTGCCTGTAGAACCTTTCTCCCAAAAACAGCCTCCGAAGAAACAAAAGTATAAAATTTGTAAAATTTGGAAAACGTATGAATGGAAGACCAAGTTGCAGCCTTGCAAATCTGTTCAACAGAGGCCTCATTTTTAAAGGCCCAGGTGGAAGCCCCAGCTCTAGTAGAATGAGCTGTAATCCTTTCAGGAGGCTGCTGTCCAGCAGTCTCATAGGCTAAACGGATGATACTCCGAAGCCAAAAAGAAAGAGAGGTTGCCGAGGCCTTCTGACCTCTCCTCTGTCCAGAGTAAACAACAAACAGGTTAGATGTTTGGCGAAAATCTTTAGTAGCCTGTAAGTAAAACTTCAAGGCACGGACTACGTCTAGATTATGCAAAAGACGTTCCTTCTTTGAATAAGGATTAGGACCTAATGATGGAACAACAATCTCTTGATTGATATTCTTGTTAGAAACCACCTTAGGTAAAAACCCAGGTTTTGTACGCAGAACAACTTTATCTGAATGAAAGATCAGATAAGGAGAATCACAATGTAAGGCAGAAAACTCAGAGACTCTTCGAGCCGAGGAAATAGCCATCAGAAAAAGAAGAAGTTTGATATCAATAGAATGAAGGGGTTCAAACGGAACCCCTTGAAGAACTTTAAGAACCAAGTTTAAGCTCCATGGAGGAGCAACAGGTTTAAACACAGGCTTAATTCTAACTAAAGCCTGACAAAATGCCTGAACGTCTGGAACTTCTGCCAGACGCTTGTGTAAGAGAATAGACAGAGCAGAAATCTGTCCCTTTAAAGAACTAGCTGATGGAGGGCGGAGCTAGCCTGAGAGGAGTACAGACGTGGAGTGAATGAGCTCCTGCATACTTTTGATAATTTTACATTAAAAAGTGGACTATAGTTGATTTACTGATGCTGGCTATCTAAACTGAGACACTGGGTCTTCGGTGGCACTAAAGGATTGGGGACTATATACTCTGTTTTACTTATTTGGAGAACTAGCACAGACGAAACAGTAACCGCTCATCTGCAGCAGCGGAACCCGAAGTTCAAGCAGACAGTCCGACTCCTGCCGACTACAGAAGAGGGGACCGCCTGAAAGTACCGGTGAGTCGGAAGATCACTGAGGGATAAATACCCTAACAGTAGTCACAGCTGGCGATACGGGGCAAAAGAGCGCGAAACAGCGCCATTGCTCTGTGACGTCACGGTAGCATACCCGGAAGAGACGGAGAGAGCTGGCTCCAACAAGAGACATAGAAAACAGAATTTATGTTTACCTGATAAATTACTTTCTCCAACGGTGTGTCCGGTCCACGGCGTCATCCTTACTTGTGGGATATTCTCTTCCCCAACAGGAAATGGCAAAGAGCCCAGCAAAGCTGGTCACATGATCCCTCCTAGGCTCCGCCTACCCCAGTCATTCGACCGACGTTAAGGAGGAATATTTGCATAGGAGAAACCATATGATACCGTGGTGACTGTAGTTAAAGAAAATAAATTATCAGACCTGATTAAAAAAAAACCAGGGCGGGCCGTGGACCGGACACACCGTTGGAGAAAGTAATTTATCAGGTAAACATAAATTCTGTTTTCTCCAACATAGGAGTGTCCGGTCCACGGCGTCATCCTTACTTGTGGGAACCAATACCAAAGCTTTAGGACACGGATGAAGGGAGGGAGCAAATCAGGTCACCTAAATGGAAGGCACCACGGCTTGCAAAACCTTTCTCCCAAAAAATAGCCTCAGAAGAAGTAAAAGTATCAAACTTGTAAAATTTGGTAAAAGTGTGCAGTGAAGACCAAGTCGCTGCCCTACATATCTGATCAACAGAAGCCTCGTTCTTGAAGGCCCATGTGGAAGCCACAGCCCTAGTGGAATGAGCTGTGATTCTTTCAGGAGGCTGCCGTCCGGCAGTCTCGTAAGCCAATCTGATGATGCTTTTAATCCAAAAAGAGAGAGAGGTAGAAGTTGCTTTTTGACCTCTCCTGTTACCAGAATAAACAACAAACAAGGAAGATGTTTGTCTAAAATCCTTTGTAGCATCTAAATAGAATTTTAGAGCGCGAACAACATCCAAATTGTGCAACAAACGTTCCTTCTTCGAAACTGGTTTCGGACACAAAGAAGGCACGACTATCTCCTGGTTAATGTTTTTGTTAGAAACAACTTTTGGAAGAAAACCAGGTTTAGTACGTAAAACCACCTTATCTGCATGGAACACCAGATAAGGAGGAGAACACTGCAGAGCAGATAATTCTGAAACTCTTCTAGCGGAAGAAATTGCAGCCAAAAAACAGAATTTATGTTTACCTGATAAATTACTTTCTCCAACGGTGTGTCCGGTCCACGGCGTCATCCTTACTTGTGGGATATTCTCTTCCCCAACAGGAAATGGCAAAGAGCCCAGCAAAGCTGGTCACATGATCCCTCCTAGGCTCCGCCTACCCCAGTCATTCGACCGACGTTAAGGAGGAATATTTGCATAGGAGAAACCATATGGTACCGTGGTGACTGTAGTTAAAGAAAATAAATTATCAGACCTGATTAAAAAAACCAGGGCGGGCCGTGGACCGGACACACCGTTGGAGAAAGTAATTTATCAGGTAAACATAAATTCTGTTTTCTCCAACATAGGTGTGTCCGGTCCACGGCGTCATCCTTACTTGTGGGAACCAATACCAAAGCTTTAGGACACGGATGAAGGGAGGGAGCAAATCAGGTCACCTAAATGGAAGGCACCACGGTTTGCAAAACCTTTCTCCCAAAAATAGCCTCAGAAGAAGCAAAAGTATCAAACTTGTAAAATTTGGTAAAAGTGTGCAGTGAAGACCAAGTCGCTGCCCTACATATCTGATCAACAGAAGCCTCGTTCTTGAAGGCCCATGTGGAAGCCACAGCCCTAGTGGAATGAGCTGTGATTCTTT
The DNA here is from genome assembly GCF_027579735.1 of Bombina bombina. NCBI lineage: Eukaryota > Metazoa > Chordata > Amphibia > Anura > Bombinatoridae > Bombina > Bombina bombina. Next base: position 748,344,205 of record NC_069499.1, read on the forward strand.
CGGGAGGCTGCCGTCCGGCAGTCTCGTAAGCCAATCTGATGATGCTTTTAATCCAAAAAGAGAGAGAGGTAGAAGTTGCTTTTTGACCTCTCCTTTTACCGGAATAAACAACAAACAAGGAAGATGTTTGTCTAAAATCCTTTGTAGCTTCTAAATAGAATTTTAGAGCACGAACAACATCCAAATTGTGCAACAAACGTTCCTTCTTTGAAACTGGTTTCGGACACAGAGAAGGTACGATAATCTCCTGGTTAATGTTTTTGTTAGAAACAACTTTTGGAAGAAAACCAGGTTTAGTACGTAAAACCACCTTATCTGCATGGAACACCAGATAAGGAGGAGAACACTGCAGAGCAGATAATTCTGAAACTCTTCTAGCAGAAGAAATTGCAACTAAAAACAAAACTTTCCAAGATAATAACTTAATATCAACGGAATGTAAGGGTTCAAACGGAACCCCCTGAAGAACTGAAAGAACTAAATTGAGACTCCAAGGAGGAGTCAAAGGTTTGTAAACAGGCTTAATTCTAACCAGAGCCTGAACAAAGGCTTGAACATCTGGCACAGCTGCCAGCTTTTTGTGAAGTAACACAGACAAGGCAGAAATCTGTCCCTTCAGGGAACTTGCAGATAATCCTTTTTCCAATCCTTCTTGAAGGAAGGATAGAATCTTAGGAATCTTAACCTTGTCCCAAGGGAATCCTTTAGATTCACACCAACAGATATATTTTTTCCAAATTTTGTGGTAAATCTTTCTAGTTACAGGCTTTCTGGCCTGAACAAGAGTATCGATAACAGAATCTGAGAACCCTCGCTTCGATAAGATCAAGCGTTCAATCTCCAAGCAGTCAGCTGGAGTGAAACCAGGTTCGGATGTTCGAACGGACCCTGAACAAGAAGGTCTCGTCTCAAAGGTAGCTTCCAAGGTGGAGCCGATGACATATTCACCAGATCTGCATACCAAGTCCTGCGTGGCCACGCAGGAGCTATCAAGATCACCGACGCCCTCTCCTGATTGATCCTGGCTACCAGCCTGGGGATGAGAGGAAACGGCGGGAACACATAAGCTAGTTTGAAGGTCCAAGGTGCTACTAGTGCATCCACTAGAGCCGCCTTGGGATCCCTGGATCTGGACCCGTAGCAAGGAACTTTGAAGTTCTGACGAGAGGCCATCAGATCCATGTCTGGAATGCCCCACAGCTGAGTGACTTGGGCAAAGATTTCCGGATGGAGTTCCCACTCCCCCGGATGCAATGTCTGACGACTCAGAAAATCCGCTTCCCAATTTTCCACTCCTGGGATGTGGATAGCGGACAGGTGGCAGGAGTGAGACTCCGCCCATAGAATGATTTTGGTCACTTCTTCCATCGCTAGGGAACTCCTTGTTCCCCCCTGATGGTTGATGTACGCAACAGTTGTCATGTTGTCTGATTGAAACCGTATGAACTTGGCCCTCGCTAGCTGAGGCCAAGCCTTGAGAGCATTGAATATCGCTCTCAGTTCCAGAATATTTATCGGTAGAAGAGATTCTTCCCGAGACCAAAGACCCTGAGCTTTCAGGGATCCCCAGACCGCGCCCCAGCCCATCAGACTGGCGTCGGTCGTGACAATGACCCACTCTGGTCTGCGGAATGTCATCCCTTGTGACAGGTTGTCCAGGGACAGCCACCAACGGAGTGAGTCTCTGGTCCTCTGATTTACTTGTATCTTCGGAGACAAGTCTGTATAATCCCCATTCCACTGACTGAGCATGCACAGTTGTAATGGTCTTAGATGAATGCGCGCAAAAGGAACTATGTCCATTGCCGCTACCATCAACCCGATCACTTCCATGCACTGAGCTATGGAAGGAAGAGGAACGGAATGAAGTATCCGACAAGAGTCTAGAAGCTTTGTTTTTCTGGCCTCTGTCAGAAATATCCTCATTTCTAAGGAGTCTATTATTGTTCCCAAGAAGGGAACCCTTGTTGACGGAGATAGAGAACTCTTTTCCACGTTCACTTTCCATCCGTGAGATCTGAGAAAGGCCAGGACTATGTCCGTGTGAGCCTTTGCTTGAGGAAGGGACGACGCTTGAATCAGAATGTCGTCCAAGTAAGGTACTACAGCAATGCCCCTTGGTCTTAGCACAGCTAGAAGGGACCCTAGTACCTTTGTGAAAATCCTTGGAGCAGTGGCTAATCCGAAAGGAAGCGCCACGAACTGGTAATGCTTGTCCAGGAATGCGAACCTTAGGAACCGATGATGTTCCTTGTGGATAGGAATATGTAGATACGCATCCTTTAAATCCACCGTGGTCATGAATTGACCTTCCTGGATGGAAGGAAGAATAGTTCGAATGGTTTCCATCTTGAACGATGGAACCTTGAGAAACTTGTTTAAGATCTTGAGATCTAAGATTGGTCTGAACGTTCCCTCTTTTTTGGGAACTATGAACAGATTGGAGTAGAACCCCATCCCTTGTTCTCTTAATGGAACAGGATGAATCACTCCCATTTTTAACAGGTCTTCTACACAATGTAAGAATGCCTGTCTTTTTATGTGGTCTGAAGACAACTGAGACCTGTGGAACCTCCCCCTTGGGGGAAGCCCCTTGAATTCCAGAAGATAACCTTGGGAGACTATTTCTAGCGCCCAAGGATCCAGAACATCTCTTGCCCAAGCCTGAGCGAAGAGAGAGAGTCTGCCCCCCACCAGATCCGGTCCCGGATCGGGGGCCAACATTTCATGCTGTCTTGGTAGCAGTGGCAGGTTTCTTGGCCTGCTTTCCCTTGTTCCAGCCTTGCATTGGTCTCCAAGCTGGCTTGGCTTGAGAAGTATTACCCTCTTGCTTAGAGGACGTAGCACTTTGGGCTGGTCCGTTTCTACGAAAGGGACGAAAATTAGGTTTATTTTTTGCCTTGAAAGGCCGATCCTGAGGAGGGGCGTGGCCCTTACCCCCAGTGATATCCGAGATAATCTCTTTCAAGTCAGGGCCAAACAGCGTTTTCCCCTTGAAAGGAATGTTAAGTAGCTTGTTCTTGGAAGACGCATCAGCTGACCAAGATTTCAACCAAAGCGCTCTGCGCGCCACAATAGCAAACCCAGAATTCTTAGCCGCTAACCTAGCCAATTGCAAAGTGGCGTCTAGGGTGAAAGAATTAGCCAATTTGAGAGCATTGATTCTGTCCTTAATCTCCTCATAAGGAGGAGAATCACTGTCGACCGCCTTTATCAGCTCATCGAACCAGAAACATGCGGCTGTAGCGACAGGGACAATGCATGAAATTGGTTGTAGAAGGTAACCCTGCTGAACAAACATCTTTTTAAGCAAACCTTCTAATTTTTTATCCATAGGATCTTTGAAAGCACAACTATCCTCTATGGGTATAGTGGTGCGTTTGTTTAAAGTGGAAACCGCTCCCTCGACCTTGGGGACTGTCTGCCATAAGTCCTTTCTGGGGTCGACCATAGGAAACAATTTTTTAAATATGGGGGGAGGGACGAAAGGAATACCGGGCCTTTCCCATTCTTTATTAACAATGTCCGCCACCCGCTTGGGTATAGGAAAAGCTTCTGGGAGCCCCGGCACCTCTAGGAACTTGTCCATTTTACATAGTTTCTCTGGGATGACCAACTTGTCACAATCATCCAGAGTGGATAATACCTCCTTAAGCAGAATGCGGAGATGTTCCAACTTAAATTTAAATGCAATCACATCAGGTTCAGCTTGTTGAGAAATGTTCCCTGAATCAGTAATTTCTCCCTCAGACAAAACCTCCCTGGCCCCATCAGACTGAGTTAGGGGCCCTTCAGAAATATTAATATCAGCGTCGTCATGCTCTTCAGTATCTAAAACAGAGCAGTTGCGCTTACACTGATAAGTGTTCATTTTGGCTAAAATGTTTTTGACAGAATTATCCATTACAGCCGTTAATTGTTGCATAGTAAGGAGTATTGGCGCGCTAGATGTACTAGGGGCCTCCTGAGTGGGCAAGACTCGTGTAGACGAAGGAGGGAATGATGCAGTACCATGCTTACTCCCCTCACTTGAGGAATCATCTTGGGCATCATTGTCATTGTCACATAAATCACATTTATTTAAATGAATAGGAATTCTGGCTTCCCCACATTCAGAACACAGTCTATCTGGTAGTTCAGACATGTTAAACAGGCATAAACTTGATAACAAGTACAAAAAACGTTTTAAAATAAAACCGTTACTGTCACTTTAAATTTTAAACTGAACACACTTTATTACTGCAAATGCGAAAAAACATGAAGGAATTGTTCAAAATTTACCAAATTTTCACCACAGTGTCTTAAAGCCTTAAAAGTATTGCACACCAAATTTGGAAGCTTTAACCCTTAAAATAACGGAACCGGAGCCGTTTTGAACTTTAACCCCTTTACAGTCCCTGGTATCTGCTTTGCTGAGACCCAACCAAGCCCCAAGGGGAATACGATACCAAATGACGCCTTCAGAAAGTCTTTTCTAAGTATCAGAGCTCCTCTCACATGCGACTGCATGCCATGCCTCTCAAAAACAAGTGCGCAACACCGGCGCGAAAATGAGGCTCTGCCTGCCGATATTATTATATCAAAATACCCAGATAAAATGATTCCTCAAGGCTAAATATGTGTTAATAATCAATCGATTTAGCCCAAAAAAAGTCTACAGTCTTAATAAGCCCTTTTTGAAGCCCTTATTTACAATCGTAATAAACATGGCTTACCGGATCCCAGAGGGAAAATGACAGCTTCCAGCATTACATCGTCTTGTTAGAATGTGTCATACCTCAAGCAGCAAGAGACTGCTCACTGTTCCCCCAACTGAAGTTAATTGCTCTCAACAGTCCTGTGTGGAACAGCCATGGATTTTAGTGACGGTTGCTAAAATCATTTTCCTCATACAAACAGAAATCTTCATCTCTTTTCTGTTTCTGAGTAAATAGTACATACCAGCACTATTTCAAAATAACAAACTCTTGATTGAATAATAAAAACTACAGTTAAACACTAAAAAACTCTAAGCCATCTCCGTGGAGATGTTGCCTGTACAACGGCAAAGAGAATGACTGGGGTAGGCGGAGCCTAGGAGGGATCATGTGACCAGCTTTGCTGGGCTCTTTGCCATTTCCTGTTGGGGAAGAGAATATCCCACAAGTAAGGATGACGCCGTGGACCGGACACACCTATGTTGGAGAAACAAAACTTTCCAAGATAATAACTTAATATCAACGGAATGTAAGGGTTCAAACGGAACCCCCTGAAGAACTGAAAGAACTAAGTTGAGACTCCAAGGAGGAGTCAAAGGTTTGTAAACAGGCTTGATTCTAACCAGAGCCTGAACAAAGGCTTGAACATCTGGCACAGCTGCCAGCTCTTTGTGAAGTAACACAGACAAGGCAGAAATCTGTCCCTTCAAGGAACTTGCAGATAATCCTTTCTCCAATCCTTCTTGAAGAAAGGATAGAATCCTAGGAATCTTTACCTTGTCCCAAGGGAATCCTTTAGATTCACACCAACAGATATATTTTATCCATATTTTGTGGTAAATTTTTCTAGTTACAGGCTTTCTGGCCTGAACAAGAGTATCAATAACAGAATCTGAGAACCCTCGCTTTGATAAGATCAAGCGTTCAATCTCCAAGCAGTCAGCTGGAGTAGGACCAGATTCGGATGTTCGAACGGACCTTGAACAAGAAGGTCTCGTCTCAAAGGTAGCTTCCATGGTGGAGCCGATGACATATTCCCAGATCTGCCTACCAAGTCCTGCGTGGTTACGCAGGAGCTATCAAGATCACCTACGCCCTCTCCTGATTGATCCTGGCTACCAGCCTGGGGATGAGAGGAAACGGCGGGAATACATAAGCTAGGTTGAAGGTCCAAGGTGCTACTAGTGCATCTACTAGAGTCGCCTTGGGATCCCTGGATCTGGACCCGTAGCAAGGAACCTTGAAGTTCTGACGAGAGGCCATCAGATCCATGTCTGGGATGCCCCACAGTTGAGTGATTTGGGCAAAGATTTCCGGATGGAGTTCCCACACCCCCGGATGCAATGTCTGACGAATCAGAAAATCCGCTTCCCAAGTTTCCACTCCTGGGATGTGGATTGCAGACAGGTGGCAGGAGCGAGTCTCCGCCCATTGAATGATTTTGGTCACTTCTTCCATCGCCAGGGAACTCCTTGTTCCCCCCTGATGGTTGATGTACGCAACAGTCGTCATGTTGTCTGATTGAAACCGTATGAACTTGGCCCTCGCTAGCTGAGGCCAAGCCTTGAGAGCATTGAATATCGCTCTCAGTTCCAGAATATTTATCGGAAGAAGAGATTCTTCCCGAGACCAAAGACCCTGAGCTTTCAGGGATCCCCAGACCGCGCCCCAGCCCATCAGACTGGCGTCGGTCGTGACAATGACCCACTCTGGTCTGCGGGAGGTCACCCCTTGCGACAGGTTGTCCAGGGACAGCCACCAACGGAGTGAGTCTCTGGTCCTCTGATTTACTTGTATCTTCGGAGACAAGTCTGTATAGTCCCCATTCCACTGATTGAGCATACACAAATGAAATGGTCTTAGATGAATGCGCGCAAAAGGAACTATGTCCATTGCCGCTACCATCAAACCTATCACTTCCATGCACTGCGCTATGGAAGGAAGAGGAACGGAAGGAAGTATCCGACAAGAGTTTAGAAGTTTTGTTTTTCTGGACTCTGTCAGAAAAATCCACATTTCTAAGGAGTCTATTATTGTTCCCAAGAAGGGAACTCTTGTCGACGGAGATAGAGAACTCTTTTCCACGTTCACTTACCATCCGTGAGATCCGAGAAAGGCCAGGACTATGTCCGTGTGAGCCTTTGCTCGAGGAAGGGACGACGCTTGAATCAGAATGTCGTCCAAGTAAGGTACTACAGCAATGCCCCTTGGTCTTAGCACCGCCAGAAGGGACCCTAGTACCTTTGTGAAAATCCTTGGAACAGTGGCTAATCCGAAAGGAAGCGCCACGAACTGGTAATGCTTGTCCAGGAATGCGAACCTTAGGAACCGATGATGTTCCTTGTGGACAGGAATATGTAGATACGCATCCTTTAAATCCACCGTGGTCAAGAATTGACCTTCCTGGATGGAAGGATTGTTCGAATGGTTTCCATTTTGGACGATGGAACCTTGAGAAACTTGTTTAGGATCTTGAGATCTAAGATTGGTCTGAACGTTCCCTCTTTTTTGGGAACTACGAACAGATTGGAGTAGAACCCCATCCCTTGTTCTCCTAATGGAACAGGATGAATCACTTCCAGAAGATAACCTTGGAAGACTATTTCTAGCGCCCAAGGATCCAGAACATCTCTTGCCCAAGCCTGAGTGAAGAGAGAGAGTCTGCCCCCCACCAAATCCGGTCCCGGATCGGGGGCCCGCATCTCATGCTGTCTTGGGAGCAGTGGCAGGTTTCTTGGCCTGCTTTCCTTTGTTCCAGCCTTGCCTTGGTCTCCAGGCTGGATTGGCTTGAGAAGTATTACCCTCCTGCTTAGAGGACGTAGCACTTGGGGCTGGTCCGTTTCTGCGAAAGGGACGAAAATTAGGTTTATTTTTGGCCTTGAAAGACCTATTCTGAGGAAGGGCGTGGCCCTTGCCCCCAGTGATATCAGAGATAAACTCTTTCAAGTCAGGGCCAAACAGTGTTTTCCCCTTGAAAGGAATGTCAAACAATTTGTTCTTGGAAGACGCATCCGCTGACCAAGATTTTAACCAAAGCGCTCTGCGCGCCACAATAGCAAACCCAGAATTTTTCGCCGCTAACCTAGCCAATTGCAAGGTGGCGTCTAGGGTGAAAGAATTAGCCAATTTAAGAGCACGAATTCTGTCCATAATCTCCTCATAAGAAGAAGAATTACTAATAATCGCCTTTTCTAGCTCATCGCACCAGAAACACGCGGCTGTAGTGACAGGGACAATGCATGCAATTGGTTGTAGAAGGTAACCTTGCTGAACAAACATCTTTTTTAGCAAACCTTCTAATTTTTTATCCATAGGATCTTGGAAAGCACAACTATCTTCTATGGGTATAGTGGTGCGCTTGTTTAGAGTAGAAACCGCCCCCTCGACCTTGGGGACTGTCTGCCATAAGTCCTTTCTGGGGTCGACTATAGGAAACAATTTTTTAAATATGGGGGGAGGTACGAAAGGTACACCGGGCCTGTCCCATTCTTTATTAACAATGTACGCCACCCGCTTGAGTATAGGAAAAGCTTCGGGGGGCCCCGGGGCCTCTAGGAACTTGTCCATTTTACATAGTATTTCTGGAATGACCAGATAATCACAATCATCCAAATTGGATAACACCTCCTTAAGCAGAATGCGGAGATGTTCCAACTTAAATTTAAAAGTAATCACATCAGGTTCAGCTTGTTGAGAAATTTTTCCTGAATCTGAAATTTCTCCCTCAGACAAAACCTCCCTGGCCCCCTCAGACTGGTGTAGGGGCCCTTCAGAAACAATATCATCAGCGTCCTCATGCTCTTCAGTATTTTCTAAAACAGAGCAGTCGCGCTTTCGCTGATAAGTGGGCATATTGGCTAAAATGTTTTGATAGAATTATCCATTACAGCCGTTAATTGTTGCATAGTAAGGAGTATTGGCGCGCTAGATGTACTAGGGGCCTCCTGTATGGGCAAAACTGGTGTAGACGAAGGAGGGGATGATGCAGTACCATGCTTACTCCCCTCACTTGAGGAATCATCTTGGGCATCATTTTTACTAAATTTTTTATGACATAAATCACATCTATTTAAATGAGAAGGAACCTTGGCTTCCCCACAGTCAGAACACAATCTATCTGGTAGTTCAGACATGTTAAACAGGCATAAACTTGATAACAAAGCACAAAAAACGTTTTAAAATAAAACCGTTACTGTCACTTTAAATTTTAAACTGAACACACTTTATTACTGCAATTGCGAAAAAGTATGAAGGAATAGTTCAAAATTCCCCAAAATTTCACCACAGTGTCTTAAAGCCTTAAAAGTATTGCACACCAAATTTGGAAGCTTTAACCCTTAAAATAACGGAACCGGAGCCGTTTTTATATTTAACCCCTTTACAGTCCCTGGAATCTGCTTTGCTGAGACCCAACCAAGCCCAAAGGGGAATACGATACCAAATAATGCCTTCAGAAAGACTTTTCTATGTATCAGAGCTCCACACACATGCAGCTGCATGTCATGCTGTTCTCAAAAACAAGTGCGCCATACCGGCGCGAAAATGAGGCTCTGACTATGATTAGGGAAAGCCCCAATAGAATAAAGTGTCTAAAACAGTGCCTGCCGATATTATTTTACAAAAAATACCCAGATTAAATGATTCCTCAAGGCTAAATATGTGTAAATATGATCGATTTAGCCCAGAAAATGTCTACAGTCTTAATAAGCCCTTGTGAAGCCCTTATTTACTGTGTGAATAAAATGGCTTACCGGATCCCATAGGGAAAATGACAGCTTCCAGCATTACATCGTCTTGTTAGAATGTGTCATACCTCAAGCAGCAAAAGACTGCTCACTGTTCCCCCAACTGAAGTTAATTCCTCTCAACAGTCCTGTGTGGAACAGCCATGGATTTTAGTAACGGTTGCTAAAATCATTTTCCTCATACAAACAGAAATCTTCATCTCTTTTCTGTTTCAGAGTAAATAGTACATACCAGCACTATTTTAAAATAACAAACTCTTGATTGAATAATAAAAACTACAGTTAAACACTAAAAAACTCTAAGCCATCTCCGTGGAGATGTTGCCTGTACAACGGCAAAGAGAATGACTGGGGTAGGCGGAGCCTAGGAGGGATCATGTGACCAGCTTTGCTGGGCTCTTTGCCATTTCCTGTTGGGGAAGAGAATATCCCACAAGTAAGGATGACGCCGTGGACCGGACACACCTATGTTGGAGAAAGTAAAAACACACAGCTCAGCTGCTCTCTTAGAGACTGAGAAACTCCCGGTACACACATAATATAAATATCCTGCTGACACTGAGTAAGAGCAAGAGTGTGGGAACATTATAACCGCAAGGTACAAATTATAACACAGGATCTGATCGCTACGATAACCTTAAGACCAATCTGATCACTGCATCATACTATACTGCCTTTGAATAACAGCAGCAATCAATTCTTGAACAAACTCCTATAAAGTAACATCGTACTATCTGACAAACAAAAGGGATTAATAATTAGAGTTGGGAGAGGGAAAGTCTCTGTGTGCTGCTGTGGCGGTTTGACCTATACTGAAAAAAGAAAACAAACGCTGCAGGTGATCCACAATCTAACTGATTCCCAAACAACAGTGTGTTATACAATATAGACAGACTACCCTACTGCATTACAGGCTGATATTAGCGTAGCCCAGGTGATCTGGACCCCAGTTGATAACCGGGATATATTACAATATAGGTTCCGGCTAGTGAAGGGGGAATCCCCAAATCCTTACTCTCTAACCTCTGCAGTGACTTTATACACCTTAACACTCTAACCACAAGACAGAGGCATACATTCAACTGCCACTACAAAAGAATCCTCAAAGTAACGTTCTACAAGCACATTGGAAACACCTTATCCACTCTTTATCCATATTCTAACGTCTGCTCCTATCATTAAGTGGACACTTAAAAGCTCTCCCCAACAATCAGCTATAGCATAGCGGCAGTACTATAGGAGGACCTCCTGTCACCTTCCTCTCCTCCCCCCTTTCCTGCCAGCCCAAAGTGGTGGCAGGTCATACCCCTTGAACCTTTTCCCGAGATCATCCTGTGAGGATAAATACCCTGAGGAGAGGGAGATCACTAATTCATAATATTCTACAACAAACCTTGAAGTCACCCTACAACTGAGAAAAGTAACCTACAGCAGACACATCGGGCGCTGAAACACATACTTCTCAGCACTCCCCAGAATCCGACTACACTTAAACTACCTCCTGATATACTCTTGGGATAATATAACATAGGAGAACAAGAGGAATAAAATGTAAACTACATCCTAAGAAAGGAAAATTTCTAATGGGGGAACCGAAGGAGATCTAAAATAATAAACATAACACTGATAGGAGTCATACCATGTTTTAAAGATTGATAAACTTACCTCTTGTTATCCTAAATGATCTGCCTCCTCGAGACAAACAATTAAAACTGAATCTGGGTTTCCACAATCAAAATACAAGTACATACACTGCAAGGCTTTTGATCTGGCAAAAAACAGCTACTCCAGAAGATAGCAGATTCATCCCTAGCAGTAAACAATACCACTTTCTTGGCTATATCTGTGATACGTCAAGATGTCCACTAAAAGACTCACAAAGGGAGACAAAACAACCAAAACAACAGCTGTGTCCACATTCTTCAAACCATCTCAGACAGCTAAACACTTGACAGACACAGAAGCAGAGGAGGAGCTGGACGCTGACCATCAACAATCACCACAAGACAAAAGTCCTTTGACAAAAGCTGACCTCAGAAATTTAGTATCTAAACAGGACATTGCAGAGAATTTTGACAGGCTATGGGAGAAAATTGACACTATTCACTCATCTGTGACCAGCAGCCTATCCGAAATCAAATCTGACCTACAAGAGATGGGCAATAGAATTGAAACACTTGAAGATCAAAAAGACTCCATGGTGGAACAAATGGACGAAATGTCCCAAACCATGTCCTCACAACAACAATTATTGGAGGAATTCCAGGATAAAATGGAAGATCTGGAGAACAGGAGTAGGAGGAATAACATTCGACTTAAAGGAGTTCCTGAGGAGGTGGGCCCCACAGAACTCCCACGCTATCTTGCCCAACTCTTCTCCCAAATCACAAATTCCCCAGCTGACTATGTTTTCCACTTAGAAAGAGCACACAGGGCACTAAAAGCCAAACCCAAACCAGGCCTGCCCCCAAGAGACATAATAATTAAACTAACTTTCTTCCCAGACAAAGAAAAAATCCTACAAGCCGCAAGGAAAAATCCAACTTATAAACACCAGGGCAACATCATACAATTTTACCAAGACCTCAGTGTCAGAACACTGCAAAGAAGGGGATCCCTGCGCCCTCTTACCACTATGCTCAGAAAACACCAGATACCATATAGATGGGGGTTCCCGTTTGCCCTACACATTATTAAAGACTCCAAAACAGTCACACTAAAAGACCCTGAGGATATTCCTGAGATCTGCAACATCCTATCACTGGAGACACCCAGTATCCCAAGCACAACACCAAATCAAGAGAAAAACAAAGGCCAAGACAAACACCCAGATTCTCTAAAATGGCAGAATATCAATTATAAAAAACAAAAAATAAAGGAAACAAGGGGGAAAATCTCCTAGATGGTATCCTGTTTGTGGCATGGATACAGGAACTCAAACTATACTACTTTAGGAGCCTGAGAGTCTGAAAGATGGACTGAGAGAAAAATATCCAGAGATAGCCTTCGTTCACCTTGAAAGCATCTGCAACTACAAATCTTTGGACCTTTCCCACTTGTCACTCAGAGCCTCCTGTTAAGTTTCACCACTAGAAAAGTTATCAGTTGTTATGGAAATTTAATTTCCCCCAGGACAAATTAGTATCATACTAGTTTATGTTTACTTTTAGAATGCATAATAGTTTTACTCCTAGGAACCCTTCTGTTGAGGATTCCACAGCACTGTTTGCTATGTTATTAACATTGTTTTTCTTTCCTAGCTTCCCTCCCATCCCCAGTGACGACACAACACTTCCTATCAATTACATTTCAAATCGACTACAACCGGTAATGTCAGGTTTACAACCCGAAGATCCTCAGGTAATAAAAATCTCACTACACCAACCCAAAACAAACACACTGACATGATCCCCAAAATAAAACTAATATCCCATAATGTTAGGGGACTAAATACTAATATAAAAAGACGGATGGCGATGACACAGTACACCTCTTTACATGCCAACATTCTATTTCTCCAGGAGACCCATCTACTTAAAGATAATATCCCAAAGTATTGGGCAAAAAATTTTAATACCCATTTTCACTCAACCACCACATCTAAAAAGCGGGGCACATCCATCCTCATTCATTCTTCACTCAATTTCAAACAGGAAGACACTATCGCAGATACTGAAGGGAGGTACATAATAGTGAAAGGTAGAATTTCAGATACCGAAATTACCCTATGCAATGTTTATGCTCCAAATGAGAATCAGCACAGCTTCTTCCAACAAATTTCAAACTTACTAACACAATGGTGCCACACCAAAATATTTATAGCAGGAGATTTTAACATCACCATGAGACCTATTAACCCGACCGAATCCAGACCCCTAACCAACAAACAAAACAGACATAATCGCATTGTCAAATCAATCCAGGAACACCTACTACCTCATTCCCTCATAGAAACTTGGACAACACTATATGGCTCGACCAACGACACTACATTTTACTCCGCTGCACATAAATCCTACATCAGATTAGATTACATTTATGTAAGTCAGATATTACAACCTTTATTACACAACTCCCAGATACACACTTGCGTATGGTCGGACCACTCGATCCTCACTCTTCAGGTAGAGGGTTTGTGTGACCCAAACAGAAGTAAAACTTGGACCTTTGACAAATCATATGTTAGAGACTCCCAAACACATGACAAAGTACTGAGATTACTAACTGAATACTGGCATATAAATATAGATACTGCAACTAATCCAGGGATCACGTGGGCGGCTCATAAAGCAGTCCTAAGGGGGATACTTATTAAGGAAAAAGCGCAGCAGATTAGAAAATATAGACAACAACTAGAACAGTTCTACTCAGAAATAGAGGAATTGGAAAAACGACATAAGTTCAATAAGACAAAAGCCAATGCAAATGCTCTCCAACTAAAAAAAACAGCATTAGCTACACTGCTTCATTCACAAGCCACCAGAACAATACAACGCCAACAATCACAATATTTTATATTTGCTAATAAGCCTGACAGATTCCTGGCACATAAAATCCGAGAACGATGTAGAGCCTCAGTAATCTCTGCGATTGAAACACCTCATAACACAGTAACCTCACACCCACAAGAAATTGTAGACACCTTCGCAACATATTACGGTGCCCTATATGATGGGGAAAAAGTCCTACACAACAAAGACACTGAAAAACTTACCTCATCCTTCTTCAACCACGACCTATTACAGACTATATCTAAGGAACAGTTAGAATCCCTGAATTCCCCCATATCCACAGTAGAAGTACTAGGGGCAATCAAAGATCTCAAACCGGGAAAAGCGGCGGGCCCAGATGGCTTCCCAGGCGACTATTATAAATTGTTCAAAATAACACTGATTCCACACCTTGTCAAACTATGTAATCATCTCATGGAAGGGGGGGCCATCCCACCTGAGCTCCTGGCAGCAAAAATAGTTGTAATTCCCAAACCAGGGAGAGATCACAAGAAATGCCAAAATTATCGCCCAATATCCCTGATTAACCAAGATCTTAAAATATTTACAAAGATATTGGCAAACAGATTAAAACATATTATACCACACCTAGTCCACCCAGATCAGGTGGGCTTTGTCAAAGGTAGGGAAGCTCCAGACAATATCCGCAAAGTCACCAACTTAATTCAGACCTTAAATGAAACACAGACGCCTTCTCTGCTCTTATCGTTAGACGCGGAGAAGGCGTTTGATAGAATTGACTGGAATTATATGTTTGTAGTGATGCATAAAATGGGGTTTGAGGGGGCATTCATTAAAGGGACAGTATACACTCATTTTCATATAACTGCATGTAATAGACACTACTATAAAGAATAATATGCACAGATACTGATATAAAAATCCAGTATAAAACTGTTTAAAAACTTACTTAGAAGCTGTCACTTTGGCTCTGTTGAAAAGGTAGCTGGAAAGCCCACTGCAAGTGGCAAATAAGACACTCCCCCCCTCCCCCTTCTTTTGCATATGAAAAGACCCTTTACACAAACAGGAGCAAGCTGGAGTAGGTAGTCGAGCGTATTCACATAAAACTTTGGGGCTTGGTTAGGAGTCTGAAAATCAGAGCAATGTTATTTAAAAATAAGCAAAACTATACATTAATTAAAAAAAAAAACTTTATGGGCTATATAAATAGATTATCTACAAAACATTTATGCAAAGAAAAAATGAGTGTATAATGTCCCTTTAAGGCATTAAAAGTTATCTATTCCATGCCGGGAGCTCAGGTTTCATCTGCAGGATACAAATCACAACCCTTCCCAATTCGTAATGGGACTAGACAAGGTTGTCCTTTGTCTCCATTACTTTTCGCCCTTTGCATTGAACCTCTGGCCGCCAAAATCCGCTCTCAAGTAGACATCTCGGGAGTTAAGTTAGCTAAAGTGGAACATAAATTGGCTTTGTTTGCCGACGATATTTTATTGACTGTGACTAACCCCTTAGTATCATTACCCAACCTCTACCAAACACTAGCAACCTTCTCTACCATATCGGGATTCAAAATAAACACAGAAAAATGTGAAGCCCTACCCATTGCACTACCACAAATGATTCAGACGCTATTAGAAACTAATTTCAACTTCAAATGGATGAAACATTCATTAAAATACCTTGGAGTTCACCTTCCTTCCTGCCCTACACATCTATACAAAGTAAATTATATCCCATTGTTCAAACAAATTAAAAAAGATTTATCAAAGTGGAAAACCTATAGATTTTCATGGCTAGGCAGAGTGGCCGCAGTTAAGATGACTATCTTGCCAAGGATCTTGTATCTCTTTAGAACACTCCCTATCCAAATTGTCAAAACAGATATAGACTCATTGCAAAAAGAGATACTAATCTATATAAGAGGAGACAAAACGAACAGGATTGCTAAATCTATCCTGACTAGACACAGGACTCTGGGAGGTATTGGGGTCCCCAATTTAATGGAATATTACCACGCCGCCAGATTAGCACAAGATAGTCTATTACTAAAAAGGAATAAAGAAATTATCTGGCCTACTCTAGAAACAACGCTGGGTGGTTGGGGGGAAACGGATGCCATTATTTGGGATCCTGAGAAAGCACAATCCAAACAAGAATCATATAGACCCTACACTACAAATACCACAATAACTACCTGGAAGAAAGCAAAAACCAAATACAATCTTATTCCACAATATTCCTTATACATCCCGATAAAATATATTTTGCCCAGAGAACTCTGGGACCAACTGCAGAAATGGGA
The DNA here is from genome assembly GCF_027579735.1 of Bombina bombina. NCBI lineage: Eukaryota > Metazoa > Chordata > Amphibia > Anura > Bombinatoridae > Bombina > Bombina bombina. The sequence goes on from NC_069499.1 coordinate 748,360,430, forward strand.
AAATAAGGGTTTCTATAGGGTAGCAGATTTTATAGAGGGAGGTACTACACTCACATTTAACCAACTTCAAGAAAAATTATCCCCCTTGAAATTGAGATGGTATTTATACCTACAGATTCATTCAGCCACCCAGATATATCTGAAACATCCAAGAGAAAGGTACACCGCGCCACTAGAACATCTTTGTAAATCGCAAGAACGAGATAAACACACTATTACTATCCTCTATACCAATATTCAAATATCACAGAATAAAATCAAAACCCCTACTATGATAGCTTGGGAAAGGGATCTCCACATTTCTAAAGAAACTAAAGAATGGGAAAAGATATTTCTAAAGGCTGAGAAGGGACTTATAAGTGTAGATCTTAAGGAAAACATAATCAAGACTATACACCGATGGTATCTAACACCCATTAGAACGGCTCATATGCACACACAGGGAAGTCCCTTATGTTACAGAGGGTGCGGGGAGACAGGAACATACAAACATATGTGGTGGGACTGCAAAGAAATTACAGGGATATGGCAACAGCTATCCTCCTTCCTTAGTCACATACTGAATGAAAGTATAGATCTTACCATCCAACAGGCCCTTCTACACATAAATATTAGTACACTTAATAAACATATCAACACATTTATTAGGATATTGTGTACAATCACAAGGACATGCATAGCCAGATATTGGAAGACAGGCAGCCCAACCTGGACGGAAATTTATAATAAAATCCAATATACATATACTATGTATGAGCTGGCATCTCACACCCTAGACAATAGAGAAACTTTCCTAGCGATATGGTATTACTGGATAGCTAAATAAATAAAAAAGTGAAACACAAAAATAACGAGTGATTTTACCTACTGCGAAATCACTCCCTAATAATCACATCAGGTTGTGTCGTCACTCCCCTCCCCCCCCCCCCATCCCCCCTTCCCCCTTTTTTTTCTCTCTTCTTTATATCCTATTTATATAATTTTACCTCCTAAGGAGGATATACCTCTTTAAAGTTAATTTATGTAGAGTTAACTCAGGAGACATCAGATACTGTGAAATTGCTATCGTAACTCAATAACAGGTGAATATGGCAGTTAAATTAGATATTTGCTCTACCCCTTGAGAGAGGGTCCCTAACACCACGGAAGATACTCAAATCATCATGTGAAAAAGATGACCTATGAATATTACCACCTATCTTTCATTCCAGAAACCAAAAGGACATTCAAATTTCATTGGGAATGAGTAGAGCACTGTAAACCTTACCACATTAGCTATATTGTTTGCTATATAAATGATGTTATACTGAATGTCTTCTTCCTAACCTTCATGTAGAGGGAATTACATGGAGGGGAAGGTATGTCTGTAATTTTTTTTTTTTCTCTTCAAAGTTTCAAAATAATGACAATAAAAAATATTTAAACATTTACATAAAGAACTAGCTGATAATCCTTTGTCCAAACCCTCTTGGAGGAAGGACAATATCCTAGGAATCCTAACCCTACTCCATGAGTAATTCTTGGATTCACACCAATGAAGATATTTACGCCATATCTTGTGGTAAATTTTCCTGGTGACAGGCTTTCGTGCCTGTATTAAGGTATCAATTACTGACTCTGAGAAGCCACGCTTTGATAGGATCAAGCGTTCAATCTCCATGCAGTCAGTCTCAGAGAAAGTAGATTCAGATGATTGAAAGGACCTTGTATTAGGTCTTGTCTCAGAGGCAGAGTCCATGGTGGAAAGGATGACATGTCCACTAGGTCTGCATACCAGGTTCTGCGTGGCCACGCAGGCGCTATCAATATCACTGATGCTCTTTCCTGTTTGATTTTGGCAATCAGACGAGGGAGCAGAGGAAACGGTGGAAACACATAAGCCAGGTTGAAGAACCAAGGCGCTACTAGAGCATCTATCAGTGCCGCTTCTGGGTCCCTGGACCTGGATCCGTAACAAGGAAGCTTGGCGTTCTGGCGAGACGCCATGAGATCCAATTCTGGTTTGCCCCAACGGAGAACCAATTGAGCAAACACCTCCGGATGGAGTTCCCATTCCCCCGGATGAAAAGTCTGATGACTTAGAAAATCCGCCTCCCAGTTCTCTACACTGGGATATGGATCGCTGACAGGTGGCAAGAGTGAGTCTCTGCCCAGCGAATTATCTTGGAGACTTCTGACATCGCTAGGGAACTCCTGGTCCCCCCTTGATGGTTGATGTAAGCCACAGTCGTGATGTTGTCCGACTGAAATCTGATGAACCTCAGTGTTGCTAGCTGAGGCCAAGCCAGAAGAGCATTGAATAACAGAATTTATGCTTACCTGATAAATTACTTTCTCCAACGGTGTGTCCGGTCCACGGCGTCATCCTTACTTGTGGGATATTCTCCTCCCCAACAGGAAATGGCAAAGAGCCCAGCAAAGCTGGTCACATGATCCCTCCTAGGCTCCGCCTACCCCAGTCATTCGACCGACGTACAGGAGGAAATATGCATAGGAGAAACCATATGATACCGTGGTGACTGTAGTTAGAGAAAATAATTCATCAGACCTGATTAAAAAAACCAGGGCGGGCCGTGGACCGGACACACCGTTGGAGAAAGTAATTTATCAGGTAAGCATAAATTCTGTTTTCTCCAACATAGGTGTGTCCGGTCCACAGCGTCATCCTTACTTGTGGGAACCAATACCAAAGCTTTAGGACACGGATGAAGGGAGGGAGCAAATCAGGTCACCTAAATGGAAGGCACCACGGCTTGCAAAACCTTTCTCCCAAAAATAGCCTCCGAAGAAGCAAAAGTATCAAATTTGTAAAATTTGGCAAAAGTGTGCAGTGAAGACCAAGTCGCTGCCTTACATATCTGATCAACAGAAGCCTCGTTCTTGAAGGCCCATGTGGAAGCCACAGCCCTAGTGGAATGAGCTGTGATTCTTTCAGGAGGCTGCCGTCCGGCAGTCTCATAAGCCAATCGGATAATGCTTGTAAGCCAAAAAGAAAGAGAGGTAGAAGTTGCTTTTTGACCTCTCCTTTTACCAGAATAAACAACAAACAAAGAAGATGTTTGTCTGAAATCTTTAGTAGCCTCTAAATAGAATTTTAGAGCACGGACTACGTCCAAATTGTGTAACAAACGTTCCTTCTTTGAAACTGGATTCGGACACAAAGAAGGTACAACTATCTCCTGGTTAATATTTTTGTTGGAAACAACTTTCGGAAGAAAACCAGGCTTAGTACGCAAAACCACCTTATCTGCATGGAACACCAGATAGGGCGGAGAAACACTGCAGAGCAGATAACTCTGAAACTCTTCTAGCAGAAGAAATTGCAACCAAAAACAAAACTTTCCAAGATAATAACTTAATATCTACGGAATGTAAGGGTTCAAACGGAACCCCTTGAAGAACTGAAAGAACTAGATTTAGACTCCAGGGAGGAGTCAAAGGTCTGTAAACAGGCTTGATCCTAACCAGAGCCTGAACAAATGCTTGAACATCTGGCACAGCTGCCAGTCTTTTGTGAAGTAAAACAGATAAAGCAGACATCTGTCCCTTCAGAGAACTTGCAGATAATCCTTTCTCCAAACCTTCTTGTAGAAAGGATAGAATCTTAGGAATTTTTATCTTGTTCCATGGGAATCCTTTAGATTCACACCAACAGATATATTTTTTCCATATTTTATGGTAAATTTTTCTAGTTACAGGCTTTCTAGCCTGAATCAGAGTATCTATTACAGAATCTGAAAACCCACGCTTTGATAAAATCAAGCGTTCAATCTCCAAGCAGTCAGTTGGAGGGAAACCAGATTCGGATGTTCGAATGGACCTTGAACAAGAAGGTCCTGTCTCAAAGGTAGCTTCCATGGTGGAGCCGATGACATATTCACCAGGTCTGCATACCAAGTCCTGCGTGGCCACGCAGGAGCTATCAAGATCACCGAAGCCCTCTCCTGATTGATCCTGGCTACCAGCCTGGGAATGAGAGGAAACGGTGGGAATACATAAGCTAGGTTGAAGGTCCAAGGTGCTACTAGTGCATCTACTAGAGTCGCCTTGGGATCCCTGGATCTGGACCCGTAACAAGGAACCTTGAAGTTCTGACGAGAGGCCATCAGATCCATGTCTGGAATGCCCCATAATTGAGTTATTTGGGCAAAGATTTCCGGATGGAGTTCCCACTCCCCCGGATGGAATGTCTGACGACTCAGAAAATCCGCTTCCCAATTTTCCACTCCTGGGATGTGGATTGCAGACAAGTGGCAGGAGTGATCCTCCGCCCATTGAATTATCTTGGTCACTTCCTCCATCGCCAGGGAACTCCTTGTTCCCCCCTGATGGTTGATATATGCAACAGTCGTCATGTTGTCTGATTGAAACCTTATGAATTTGGACTTTGCTAGATGAGGCCAAGCTTTGAGAGCATTGAATATCGCTCTCAGTTCCAGAATGTTTATCGGGAGAAGAGATTCTTCCCGAGACCATAGACCCTGAGCTTTCAGGGGTTCCCAGACCGCGCCCCAGCCCACCAGACTGGCGTCGGTCGTGACAATGACCCACTCTGGTCTGCGGAAGCTCATTCCCTGTGACAGGTTGTCCAGGATCAGCCACCAACGGAGTGAATCTCTGGTCTTTTGATCTACTTGAATCGTCGGAGACAAGTCTGTATAATCCCCATTCCACTGTCTGAGCATGCACAGTTGTAATGGTCATAGATGAATTCGTGCAAAAGGAACTATGTCCATTGCTGCAACCATCAATCCTATTACTTCCATGCACTGCGCTATGGAAGGACGAAGAACAGAATGAAGTACTTGACAAGAGCTTAGAAGTTTTGATTTTCTGACCTCTGTCAGAAAAATCCTCATTTCTAAGGAATCTACTATTGTTCCCAAGAGTCTTGTTGACGGGGACAGAGAACTTTTTTCTTTGTTCACTTTCCATCCGTGAGATCTGAGAAAGGCTAGGACGATGTCCGTATGAGCCTTTGCTTTTGACAGAGACGACGCTTGAATCAGGATGTCGTCCAAGTAAGGTACTACTGCAATGCCCCTTGGTCTTAGAACCGCTAGAAGGGACCCTAGTACCTTTGTGAAGATTCTCGGAGCAGTGGCTAATCCGAATGGAAGTGCCACAAACTGGTAATGCTTGTCCAGAAAAGCGAACCTTAGGAACTGATGATGTTCCTTGTGGATAGGAATATGTAGGTACGCATCCTTTAAATCCACCGTGGTCATAAATTGACCTTCCTGGATGGTAGGAAGGATCGTTCGAATGGTTTCCATTTTGAACGATGGAACCCTGAGAAATTTGTTTAGGATCTTGAGATCTAAAATTGGTCTGAATGTTCCCTCTTTTTTGGGAACTATGAACAGGTTGGAGTAAAACCCCATCCCTTGTTCTCCTATTGGAACTGGATGAATTACTCCCATCTTTAACAGGTCTTCTACACAATGTAAGAATGCCTGTCTTTTTATTTGGTTTGAAGATAATTGAGACCTGTGGAACCTTCCCCTTGGGGGTAGTTCCTTGAATTCCAGGAGATAACCCTGAGAAACTATTTCTAGTGCCCAAGGATCCTGAACATCTCTTGCCCAAGCCTGAGCAAAGAGAGAAAGTCTGCCCCCCACCAGATCCGGTCCCGGATCGGGGGCCATCCCTTCATGCTGTTTTGGTAGCAGTGGCAGGCTTCTTGGCCTGCTTACCCTTGTTCCAGCCTTGCATCGGTCTCCAGGCTGGTTTGGGTTGAGAAGTATTACCCTCTTGCTTAGAGGATGTAGAATTAGAGGCTGGTCCGTTTCTGCGAAAGGGACGAAAATTAGGCTTATTTTTAGCCTTAAAAGACCTATCCTGAGGAAGGGCGTGGCCCTTTCCCCCGGTGATGTCTGAAATAATCTCTTTCAAATCAGGACCAAACAGTGTTTTACCCTTGAAAGGGATGTTAAGCAATTTTGTCTTGGAAGACACATCCGCTGACCAAGACTTTAGCCAAAGCGCTCTGCGCGCCACGATAGCAAACCCTGAATTTTTCGCCGCTAATCTAGCTAATTGCAAAGCGGCATCTAAAATAAAAGAGTTAGCCAATTTAAGTGCTTGAACTCTGTCCATAACCTCCTCATACGAAGATTCTTTATTGAGCGACTTTTCTAGTTCTTCGAACCAGAAACACGCTGCCGTAGTGACAGGAACAATGCATGAAATTGGTTGTAGAAGGTAACCTTGCTGAATAAACATCTTTTTAAGCAAACCCTCTAATTTTTTATCCATAGGATCTTTGAAAGCACAACTATCTTCTATAGGAATAGTAGTGCGTTTGTTTAGAGTAGAAACCGCCCCCTCGACCTTGGGGACTGTCTGCCATAAGTCCTTTCTGGGGTCGACTATAGGAAATAATTTCTTAAATATAGGGGGAGGAACAAAAGGTATGCCGGGCCTTTCCCACTCCTTATTTACTATGTCCGCCACCCGCTTGGGTATAGGAAAAGCATCGGGGGGCACCGGAACCTCTAGGAACTTGTCCATCTTACATAATTTCTCTGGAATGACCAAATTGTCACAATCATCCAGAGTAGATAGTACCTCCTTAAGCAGTGCGCGGAGATGTTCTAATTTAAATGTTACAAAATCAGGTTCAGCTTGTTGAGAAATTTTTCCTGAATCTGAAATTTCTCCCTCAGACAAAACCTCCCTCCTGGCCCCTTCAGATTGGTGTGAGGGTATGTCAGAACAGTTATCATCAGCGTCCTCTTGCTCTTCAGTGTTTAAAACAGAGCAATCACGCTTTCTCTGATAAGTAGGCATTTTGGATAAAATGTTTGCAATAGAATTATCCATTACAGCCGTTAATTGTTGCATGGTAATAAGTATTGGCGCACTAGATGTACTAGGGGCCTCTTGTGTGGGCAAAACTGGTGTAGACACAGAAGGGGATGATGCAGTATCATGCTTACTCCCCTCATTTGAGGAATAATCTTGGGCAATATCATTATCTGTGGCATCATTGTCCCTACTTTGTTTGGACACTATGGCACAATCATCACATAAATTTAAATGGGGAGAAACCTTGGCTTTCATACATATAGAACATCGCTTATCTGATGGTTCAGACATGTTAAACAGGCTTAAACTTGTCAACAAAGCACAAAAAACGTTTTAAAATAAAACCGTTACTGTCACTTTAAATTTTAAACTGAACACACTTTATTACTGAATATGTGAAAAAGTATGAAGGAATTGTTCAAAATTCACCAAAATTTCACCACAGTGACTTAAAGCCTTAAAAGTATTGCACACCAAATTTGAAAGCTTTAACCCTTAAAATAACGGAACCGGAGCCGTTTTTACATTTAACCCCTATACAGTCCCAGGTATCTGCTTTGCTGAGACCCAACCAAGCCCAGAGGGGAATACGATACCAAATGACGCCTTCTATAAGCTTTTTCAGTGGTTCTTAGCTCCTCACACATGCATCTGCATGCCTTGCTCTCCAAAAACAACTGCGCATTAGTGGCGCGAAAATGAGGCTCTGCCTATGACTAGAAAAGGCCCCCATCTGAAAAAGGTGTCCAATACAGTGCCTGCCATTTTTTTTAAAACAATCCCCAAGATTATAATAACTATTAAGAGTTATAATCTGCCAAATATGCTTAGCAAAGTAATCGTTTTAGCCCAGAAAAATGTCTACCAGTTTTTTAAGCCCTTATGAAGCCCTTTATTCTTTTACTTAAAGGGACAGTCTACACGAGAATTTATATTGTTTTAAAAGATAGATAATCCCTTTATTACCCATTTCCCAGTTTGCATAACCAACACCGTTATAATAATATACTTTTAACCTCTGTGATTATCTTGTATCTAAGCCTCTGCAAACTGCCCCTTTTTTCAGTTCTTTTGACAGACTTGCAGTCTAGCCAATCAGTGCCTGCTCCCAGATTACTTCACGTGCACGAGCACAGTGTTATCTATATGAAATATGTGAACTAACACCCTCTAGTGGTGAAAAACTGTTAAAATGCAATCTGAAAGAGGTGGGCTTCCAGGTCTAAGAAATTAGCATATGAACCTCCTAGGTTAATCTTTCAACTAAGAATACCAAGAGAACAAAGCAAAATTGGTGATAAAAGTAAATTGGAAAATTGTTTAAAATTGCATGCTCTATCTGAATCATGAAAGTTTATTTTGGTCTAGACTGTCCCTTTAATCTAAAAAAATGGCTTACCGGTCCCCATAGGGGAAATGACAGCCTTCCAGCATTACATAGTCTTGTTAGAAATGTGGCCAGTCATACCTCAAGCAGAAAAGTCTGCCAACTGTTTCCCCCAACTGAAGTTACTTCATCTCAACAGTCCTGTGTGGAAACAGCAATCGATTTTAGTAACGTTTGCTAAAATCATCTTCCTCTTACAAACAGAAATCTTCATCTCTTTTCTGTTTCAGAGTAAATAGTACATACCAGCACTATTTTAAAATAACAAACACTTGATTGAAGGATAAAAACTACATTTAAACACCAAAAAACTCTTAACCATCTCCGTGGAGATGTTGCCGGTGCAACGGCAAAGAGAATGACAGGGGTAGGCGGAGCCTAGGAGGGATCATGTGACCAGCTTTGCTGGGCTCTTTGCCATTTCCTGTTGGGGAGGAGAATATCCCACAAGTAAGGATGACGCCGTGGACCGGACACACCTATGTTGGAGAAATTGCTCTTAACTCCAGAATATTTATTGGGAGGAGTTTCTCCTCCTGAGTCCATGAACCCTGAGCCTTCAGGGAGTTCCAGACTGCACCCCAACCTAGAAGGCTGGCATCCGTTGTTACAATTGTCCAATCTGGTCTGCGAAAGGTCATACCCTTGGACAGATGGGCCCGAGATAACCACCAGAGAAGAGAATCTCTGGTTTCCTGATCCAGATTTAGTAGAGGGGACAAATCTGTGTAATCCCCATTCCACTGACTGAGCATGCATAATTGCAGCGGTCTGGGATGCACGCGCGCAAATGGCACTATGTCCATCGCCGCTACCATTAAGCCGATTACTTCCATGCACTGAGCCACCGTGGGGCGCGGAATGGAGTGAAGAACACGGCAAGCATTTAGAAGTTTTGATAACCTGGACTCCGTCAGGTAAATTTTCATTTCTACAGAATCTATTAGAGTCCCTAGGAAGGAAACCCTCGTGAGAGGAGATAGAGAACTCTTTTCTTCGTTCACTTTCCACCCATGCGACCTCAGGAATGCCAGAACTATCTCTGTATGAGATTTGGCAATTTGAAATCTTGACGCCTGTATCAGGATATCGTCTAGGTAAGGAGCCACCGCTATGCCTCGCGGTCTTAGGACCGCCAGAAGTGAGCCCAGAACCTTTGTAAAAATTCTTGGGGTTGTAGCCAACCCAAATGGAAGAGCTACAAATTGGTAATGCCTGTCTAGAAAGGCAAACCTCAGGAACTGATGATGATTCTTGTGAATCGGAATGTGAAGGTAGGCATTCTTTAAGTCCACTGTGGTCATGCACTGACCCTCTTGGATTATGGGTAAAGTGGTTCGAATAGTTTCCATCTTGAATAACGGAGCTCTGAGGAATTTGTTTAGGATCTTTAAATCCAAAATTGGTCTGAAGGTTCCCTCTTTTTTGGGAACCACAAACAGATTTGAATAAAACCCATGTCCTTGTTCCGTCCGCGGAACTGGATGGATGACTCCCATTACAAGGAGATCTTGTACGCAGCTTAGGAATGCCTCTTCCTTTATCTGGTTTGCAGATAATCTTGAAAGGTGAAATCTCCCTTGTGGAGGAGAAGCTTTGAAGTCCAGAAGATATCCCTGAGATATGATCTCCAACGCCCAGTGATCCTGAACATCTCTTGCCCACGCCTGGGCGAAGAGAGAGAGTCTGCCCCCTACTAGATCCGTTGTCGGATAGGGGGCCGCTCCTTCATGCTGTCTTAGAGGCAGCAGCAGGCTTTCTGGCCTGCTTGCCCTTGTTCCAGGACTGGTTAGGTTTCCAGGCCTGCTTGGATTGAGCAAAAGTTCCCTCTTGTTTTGAAGCAGAGGAAGTTGATGCTGCACCTGCCTTGAAATTTCGAAAGGCACGAAAATTAGACTGTTTGGCCTTTGATTTGGCCCTGTCCTGAGGAAGGGTATGACCCTTACCTCCAGTAATGTCAGCAATAATTTCTTTCAAACCAGGCCCGAATAAGGTCTGCCCCTTGAAAGGAATGTTGAGTAATTTAGACTTTGAAGTCACATCAGCTGACCAGGATTTGAGCCATAGCGCCCTACGCGCCTGGATGGCGAATCCGGAATTCTTAGCCGTTAGTTTAGTCAAATGAACAATGGCATCAGAAACAAATGAGTTAGCTAGCTGAAGAGTTCTAAGCTTGTCAACAATTTCAGTCAATGGAGCTGTATGGATGGCCTCTTCCAGGGCCTCAAACCAGAATGCCGCCGCAGCAGTGACAGGCGCAATGCATGCAAGGGGCTGTAAAATAAAACCTTGTTGAATAAACATTTTCTTAAGGTAACCCTCTAATTTTTTATCCATTGGATCTGAAAAATCACAACTGTCCTCAACCGGGATAGTGGTACGCTTTGCTAAAGTAGAAACTGCTCCCTCCACCTTAGGGACAGTCTGCCATAAGTCCTGTGTAGTGGCATCTATTGGAAACATTTTTCTAAATATAGGAGGTGGGGAAAAGGGCACACCGGGCCTATCCCACTCCTTACTAATAATTTCTGTAAGCCTTTTAGGTATTGGAAAAACATCAGTACTCACCAGCACTGCATAGTATTTATCCAGCCTACACAATTTCTCTGGCACTGCAATTGTGTCACAGTCATTCAGAGCAGCTAATACCTCCCCAAGCAATACACGGAGGTTCTCAAGCTTAAATTTAACATTAGAAATCTCTGAATCAGGTCTCCCCGATTCAGAGACGTCACCCACAGACTGAAGCTCTCCGTCCTCAGGTTCTGCATATTGTGACGCAGTATCAGACATGGCTCTTACAGTATCTACGCGCTATGTATCTCTTCTAACCCCAGAGCTATCGCGCATGCCTCTCAATTCAGGCAATCTGGATAATACCTCTGACAGGGTATTATTCATGATTGCAGCCATGTCCTGCAAAGTAATCGCTATGGGCGTCCTTGATGTACTTGGCGCCATATTAGCGTGCGTCCCTTGAGCGGGAGGCGAACGGTCCGACACGTGGGGAGAGTTAGTCGGCATAACTTCCCCCTTGACAGACCCCTCTGGTGACAATTCTTTTATAGATAAAGACTGATCTTTACTGTTTAAGGTGAAATCAATACATTTAGTACACATTCTCCTATGGGGCTCCACCATGGCTTTTAAACATAATGAACAAGTATCCTCTGTTTCAGACATGTTTGTACAGACTAGCAATGAGACTAGCAAGCTTGGAAAACACTTTAAAGCAAGTTAACAAGCAATATAAAAAAACGTTACTGTGCCTTTAAGAGAAACAAATTGACAACATTTGAAATAACAGTGAAAAAAGGCAGTTACACTAACAAAATTTTTACAGTGTATGTAACAAGTCAGCAGAGCATTGCACCCACTTGCAAATGGATGATTAACCCCTTAATAACAAAAACAGAATAAATGACAAAAACGTTTTTTAAACACAGTCACAACAACTGCCACAGTCTACTGTGATTGTTACCCTCCTCAAACACGACTTTGAAGCCTTTTGAGCCCTTCAGAGATGTCCTGTATCATGCAGAGGGAAGCTGAATGTCTCTGTCAGTATTTTTATCTGCACAGAAAAGCACTAAAATAGGCCCTTCCCACTCATATTGCAACAGTGGAAAGCTTCAGGAAACTGTTTCTAGGCAAAAATCAAGCCAGCCATGTAGAAAAAAACTAGGCCCCAATAAGTTTTTTCACCAGACATATATAAAAACGATTAACATGCCAGCAAACGTTTTATATTACACTTTTCTAAGAGTATGTATCTCTGTTAATAAGCCTGATACCAGTCGCTATCACTGCATTTAAGGCTTAACTTACATTAATCCGGTATCAGCAGCATTTTTCTAGCAAATTCCATCCCTAGAAATATATTAACTGCACATACCTTATTGCAGGAAAACCTGCACGCCATTCCCCCTCTGAAGTTACCTCACTCCTCAGAATATGTGAGAACGGCAGTGGATCTTAGTTACTTCTGCCAAGATCATAGAAATCACAGGCAGATTCTCCTTCTAATGCTGCCTGAGATGAAACAGTACACTCCGGTACCATTTAAAAATAAACTTTTGATTGAAGTTAAAAAACTAACTATAATACACCACTCTCCTCTTACTACGTCCATCTTTGTTGAGAGTTGCAAGAGAATGACTGGATATGGCAGTGAGGAGAGGAGCTATATAGCAGCTTTGCTGTGGGTGATCCTCTTGCAACTTCCTGTTGGGAAGGAGAATATCCCACAAGTAATGGATGATCCGTGGACTGGATACACTTAACAAGAGAAATAGGCCCCGCCCATCTCACTCGATGTCTCTACAGCCTCAAAGAACCGCACCAGAGCGGTTTTAAACTAGCCATGTGGGTTCTGAGACCCAAAAAATAAGCCAAGTGTGCCCTCAATAAAGTTGCCCAAAAAATGTTATTGCCCACAAAACGTTAACAGCACTCCCAGTTCATAAAACGTTTGCCCACAAACATTCAAAACTCAGTGTCAACCATTTTTGTAATTAGCCCCTTATGCAAGCTTAGTAATGCCTTTCTATGGCTCTTAGGATTACTGCTTACCCTTACCCTCATGGGGATACTGTCAGCCTTTCTGAAATATAGTCTCTCCAGAAAAAATGACTGAACATACTTCACTGCTATATAGCATGAAAACATTCCTCACACTGAAGTTTCTTGTACCCCTCAGCCTCTGTGGGAACAGCACTGGATCTTAGTTACAAATGCTAAGCTCATCATCCTCCAGGAAGAAGTCTTCATCCATCTGCTGCCTGAGAGTAAATAGTACACACCGGTACCATTTAAAACAACAAACTCTTTACCCTTCCTAGTACTTAGAGTAAGCAAAGAGAATGACTGGGGGGGTGGAGCTAAGGGAGGAGCTATATAGACAGCTCTACTGTGGTGCTCTTTGCCACTTCCTGTTAGCAGGAGGATAATATCCCACAAGTAAAGGATGAATCCGTGGACTCGTCGTACCTTATAGAAGAAAGAATCTCCCTGCATCTCCGGACTCTAACTTTCATCCATGCTCTCACTGAGAGGCTGACAGAACTACTTAAAACTCTAGTCCCATCTCGAAGAGTACTACCCTCCATAAGAGACTACTCCGTAATCTTCTGACACTTCTCTGCCAACCTCCTGGAACGAAAGGCAAAGAATGACTGGGGGATGAGGGAAGTTGGAGGAGTATTTAAGCCTTTGGCTGGGGTGTCTTTGCATCCTAATGGTGGCCAGGTTCTGAATTCCCCAAAAGTAATGAATACAGCTGTGGACTCTTTCCTTTTATGAAGAAAAAACTGAAGAGTCAAGGAATCCTAAAGGAACACCAAGAAAACCTTCTGGAAGAACACCAATCAAAAAAATGCCTTCCAAATCCAGTAACAAATTCTTTGTGTTACAGGCTTGCTGGCCTGCATCAAAGATTCAATAACCGAATCTGAGAAACCTCTAGGTTTCAAAATTAGGTGAACAAGCTCCACGCCATTAAATGTAGTTAGAGATCCTGATGAAAAAGAGAAACGTGAGACAACAGGTCTTGTCTCAGAGGAAGAAGCAATGGAAAGCAAGAAACATCTGCACTATATCCGCATACCAAGTCCTGCGGATTCAGGCTGGAACAATTAATATTACCGATATTAACTCCTGTTTGGTTCAAGTATGATTCTTGGAAACAGGTATGCTTGACGAAGGTCCCATTGACACACCAAGGCAACATTAGGAGAGCCTTTGGATCTTTTGATCTCGCACAATAGCTTGGAAGCATTTGATTTAATGAAAGGTCATCATATCTATGTTTTGTAAGCCCATTTTGATCTCTTAGTGATTGAAAATGTCCTAATGGAGAGACTACTCTCTTGAATGGACTGATAGACTGCTGAGATGATTTACTTCCCAGTTCACAACTTGTATGTGAATTGCTAATAGGGAGCAAAGAGTCCTTTCTGCCTAAGAAAGAGCTTTAGACCCTTCCTGCATGGCCAGTGGACTGAGGATATCCCCCTTGATGTAGGACACCGCCGAGATGTTGTCCGACTGGAAACGGATAAACTTTTCCTCTTTCAATAGGGACCAGGGCTGAGAGCCCGAAGATCGCTCGAAGTTCCAAAATGTTGATTGGTAACCTTGCTGCTAGAAGAATCCAAACTTCTTGAGCTCTTTGAGAAACCCAGACCACCCCCCAGCCAGAGAGACTGGTGTCTGTCGGCACAATAGGCCAAGACTGACAAAGGAAGTATGTCTCTAGGGTCAAAGACAGACTTTGTGTCCTCAAGAAAAAGATTGACTGATGGAAAATCCAAAGCAATACGTATGCCAAATGTAAATAATTATTTGACCACTGAGGTAGCTGCGTCTGAAGCAGTTGCCATAAGTCCCACTGTTACCATGCACTTAGCTCCCGCCAGAAGGTAGTTCAGGGTAGGAAGAGATACACATAGAATGTGCTAAAAGCTCAAGTACTATTTATTTATTCACAATCCAATTGAACTAGATTAAAGATGGGGTATATTAAACATATAATTAAATGCAAATAAAGTCCCAACCCCCAATGTTAGTGCCGGCACTAAAGTAACAGGGGAATGAAATCCTACAGGACTTTAACCTGCAACAATGATATGTGCAAAATAGGTATCCAAATAGATCCACTTCAGGAGGCCAAGGCGATTAAATCCAATGAGTCTCCAGTGAATAGAGTACCCAAAGCTATAAAACCTGTTAAAGGGACAGTCAACCCAAAAATTACTTTAACTTATTTAGATTAGTTAACTAACTATCTTTACAGTAAACTGTAGCCAAATTTCCATCTAAATAAACTTTGGCAGAAAATAAACTTACTAGATCTCATCTGGCAGTTTGGAAATGGCCGCCTGACCCCTCCTATTCTGACGTCTCCCAAAAGCTTGCACTAGTACAGGATCCTTTTCTCGAGTCTAGTAGTCTCGTCCCTGCGCGCTCCTGCAATTTCAGCTAACAGCTGTTGATACCGCTGTAGGCGGGGAGGGGAAATCTTCTTACTGCCATTACGCTATAGGATACTATACTAGAGATATCAGACAAAAACTATAGCTACAAACCAGTCTGCAGAGATTACAAAAATAAATCAACAATGAAACCAAACACTACAATCCTGTTTTATGCTATTTTACCCAGACTGACCACTTATTGCTCTGCATAGAATACTTTATAGCACAAAAAAATGGATTATTCCAGTTTAAGCGAATGGTTCACTTAAATAATTACTTGGCATTTTGTAATATTTTCCAGCAATAAAACCTTCATCTGTATAAGTCATAAAGGTGTAGACAAACCTTTCAGACCTGAAAAAAATATAAAAAATGAACTCCTATTTCTACGCCGGGCTGCAATCAAGCTGTGCTCTACGGTGATTTTGAAAGAAATTTATAAGGTAAAAAAAAATTATGTTTTCTCCAACATAGGTGTGTCCGGTCCACGGCGTCATCCTTACTTGTGGGAACCAATACCAAAGCTTTAGGACACGGATGAAGGGAGGGAGCAAATCAGGTCACCTAAATGGAAGGCACCACGGCTTGCAAAACCTTTCTCCCAAAAATAGCCTCAGAAGAAGCAAAAGTATCAAACTTGTAAAATTTGGTAAAAGTGTGCAGTGAAGACCAAGTCGCTGCCCTACATATCTGATCAACAGAAGCCTCGTTCTTGAAGGCCCATGTGGAAGCCACAGCCCTAGTGGAATGAGCTGTGATTCTTTCGGGAGGCTGCCGTCCGGCAGTCTCGTAAGCCAATCTGATGATGCTTTTAATCCAAAAAGAGAGAGAGGTAGAAGTTGCTTTTTTGACCTCTCCTTTTACCTGAATAAACAACAAACAAGGAAGATGTTTGTCTAAAATCCTTTGTAGCATCTAAATAGAATTTTAGAGCGCGAACAACATCCAAATTGTGCAACAAACGTTCCTTCTTTGAAACTGGTTTTGGACACAGAGAAGGTACGATAATCTCCTGGTTAATGTTTTTGTTAGAAACAACTTTTGGAAGAAAACCAGGTTTAGTACGTAAAACCACCTTATCTGCATGGAACACCAGATAAGGAGGAGAACACTGCAGAGCAGATAATTCTGAGACTCTTCTAGCAGAAGAAATCGCAACTAAAAACAAAACTTTCCAAGATAATAACTTAATATCAACGGAATGTAAGGGTTCAAATGGAACCCCCTGAAGAACTGAAAGAACTAAATTGAGACTCCAAGGAGGAGTCAAAGGTTTGTAAACAGGCTTGATTCTAACCAGAGCCTGAACAAAGGCTTGAACATCTGGCACAGCTGCCAGCTTTTTGTGAAGTAATACCGACAAGGCAGAAATCTGTCCCTTCAGGGAACTTGCAGATAATCCTTTTTCCAATCCTTCTTGAAGGAAGGATAGAATCCTAGGAATCTTAACCTTGTCCCAAGGGAATCCTTTAGATTCACACCAACAGATATATTTTTTCCAAATTTTGTGGTAAATCTTTCTAGTCACAGGCTTTCTGGCCTGAACAAGAGTATCGATAACAGAATCTGAGAATCCTCGCTTCGATAAAATCAAGCGTTCAATCTCCAAGCAGTCAGCTGGAGTGAAACCAGATTCGGATGTTCGAACGGACCCTGAACAAGAAGGTCTCGTCTCAAAGGTAGCTTCCAAGGTGGAGCCGATGACATATTCACCAGATCTGCATACCAAGTCCTGCGTGGCCACGCAGGAGCTATCAAGATCACCGACGCCCTCTCCTGCTTGATCCTGGCTATCAGCCTGGGGATGAGAGGAAATGGCGGGAACACATAAGCTAGTTTGAAGGTCCAAGGTGCTACTAGTGCATCCACTAGAGCCGCCTTGGGATCCCTGGATCTGGCCCCGTAGCAAGGAACTTTGAAGTTCTGACGAGAGGCCATCAGATCCATGTCTGGAATGCCCCACAGGTGAGTGACTTGGGCAAAGATTTCCGGATGGAGTTCCCACTCCCCCGGATGCAATGTCTGCCGACTCAGAAAATCCGCTTCCCAATTTTCCACTCCTGGGATGTGGATAGCAGACAGGTGGCAGGAGTGAGACTCCGCCCAAAGAATAATTTTGGTTACTTCTTCCATCGCTAGGGAACTCCTTGTTCCCCCCTGATGGTTGATGTACGCAACAGTCGTCATGTTGTCTGATTGAAACCGTATGAACCTGGTCCTCGCAAGCTGGGGCCAGGCCTGGAGAGCATTGAATATCGCTCTCAGTTCCAGAATATTTATCGGTAGAAGAGATTCTTCCCGAGACCAAAGACCCTGAGCTTTCAGGGATCCCCAGACCGCGCCCCAGCCTATCAGACTGGCGTCGGTCGTGACAATGACCCACTCTGGTCTGTGGAACATCATCCCTTGAGACAGATTGTCCAGGGACAGCCACCAACGGAGTGAGTCTCTGGTCTTCTGATTTACTTGTATCTTCGGAGACAAGTCTGTATAGTCCCCATTCCACTGACTGAGCATGCACAGTTGTAATGGTCTTAGATGAATGCGCGCAAAAGGAACTATGTCCATCGCCGCCACCATCAACCCGATCACTTCCATGCACTGAGCTATGGAAGGAAGAGGAACGGAATGAAGTATCCGACAAGAGTCCAGAAGCTTTGTTTTTCTGGCCTCTGTTAGAAAGATCCTCATTTCTAAGGAGTCTATAATTGTTCCCAAGAAGGGAACCCTTGTTGACGGGGATAGAGAACTCTTTTCCACGTTCACTTT
This sequence comes from Bombina bombina, assembly GCF_027579735.1. Classification (NCBI taxonomy): domain Eukaryota; kingdom Metazoa; phylum Chordata; class Amphibia; order Anura; family Bombinatoridae; genus Bombina; species Bombina bombina. The sequence goes on from NC_069499.1 coordinate 748,378,370, forward strand.
CCAGCCGTGAGATCTGAGAAAGGCCAGGACAATGTCCGTGTGAGCCTTTGCTTGAGGAAGGGACGACGCTTGAATCAGAATGTCGTCCAGGTAAGGTACTACTGCAATGCCCCTTGGTCTTAGCACCGCTAGAAGGGACCCTAGTACCTTTGTGAAAATCCTTGGAGCAGTGGCTAATCCGAAAGGAAGCGCCACGAACTGGTAATGTTTGTCCAGGAATGCAAACCTTAGGAACCGATGATGTTCCTTGTGGATAGGAATATGTAGATACGCATCCTTTAAATCCACCGTGGTCATGAATTGACCTTCCTGGATGGAAGGAAGGATAGTTCGAATGGTTTCCATCTTGAACGATGGGACCTTGAGAAATTTGTTTAAGATCTTGAGATCTAGGATTGGTCTGAACGTTCCCTCTTTTTTGGGAACTATGAACAGATTGGAGTAGAACCCCATCCCCTGTTCTCTTAATGGAACAGGATGAATCACTCCCATTTTTAACAGGTCTTCTACACAATGTAAGAACGCCTGTCTTTTTATGTGGTCTGAAGACAACTGCGACCTGTGGAACCTCCCCCTTGGGGGAAGTCCCTTGAATTCCAGAAGATAACCCTGGGAGACTATTTCTAGCGCCCAAGGATCCAGAACATCTCTTGCCCAAGCCTGAGCGAAGAGAGAGAGTCTGCCCCCCACCAGATCCGGTCCCGGATCGGGGGCCAATATTTCATGCTGTCTTGGTAGCAGTGGCAGGTTTCCTGGCCTGCTTTCCCTTGTTCCAGCCTTGCATTGGTCTCCAAGCTGGCTTGGCCTGAGAAGTATTACCCTCTTGCTTAGAGGACGTAGCACCTTGGGCTGGTCCGTTTTTACGAAAGGGACGAAAATTAGGTCTATTTTTTGCCTTGAAAGGCCGATCCTGAGGAAGGGCGTGGCCCTTACCCCCAGTGATATCAGAGATAATCTCTTTCAAGTCAGGACCAAACAACGTTTTCCCCTTGAAAGGAATGTTTAGTAGCTTGTTCTTGGAAGACGCATCAGCCGACCAAGATTTCAACCAAAGCGCTCTGCGCGCCACAATAGCAAACCCAGAGTTCTTAGCCGCTAACTTAGCCAATTGCAAAGAGGCGTCTAGAGTGAAAGAATTAGCCAATTTGAGAGCATTGATTCTGTCCATAATCTCCTCATAAGGAGGAGAGTCACTATCGAGCACCTTAAGCAGTTCATCAAACCAGAAATATGCGGCAGTAGTGACAGGGACAATGCATGAAATGGGTTGTAGAAGGTAACCCTGCTGAACAAACATCTTTTTAAGCAAACCTTCTAATTTTTTATCCATAGGATCTTTGAAAGCACAACTATCCTCTATGGGAATAGTGGTGCGTTTGTTTAAAGTAGAAACCGCTCCCTCGACCTTGGGGACTGACTGCCATAAGTCCTTTCTGGGGTCGACCATAGGAAACAATTTTTTAAATATGGGGGGAGGGACGAAAGGAATACCGGGCCTTTCCCATTCTTTATTAACAATGTCCGCCACCCGCTTGGGTATAGGAAAAGCTTCTGGGAGCCCCGGCACCTCTAGGAACTTGTCCATTTTACATAGTTTCTCTGGGATGACTAAATTTTCACAATCATCCAGAGTGGATAATACCTCCTTAAGCAAAATGCGGAGATGTTCCAATTTAAATTTAAATGTAATCACATCAGATTCAGCCTGCTGAGAAATGTTCCCTAAATCAGTAATTTCTCCCTCAGACAAAACCTCCCTGGCCCCCTCAGATTGGGTTAGGGGCCCTTCAGAGATATTAATATCAGCGTCGTCATGCTCTTCAGTAACTAAAACAGAGCAGCCACGCTTACGCTGACAAGGGTTCATTTTGGCTAAAATGTTTTTGACAGAATTATCCATTACAGCCGTTAATTGTTGCATAGTAAGGAGTATTGGCGCGCTAGATGTACTAGGGGCCTCCTGAGTGGGCAAGACTCGTGTAGACGAAGGAGGGAATGATGCAGTACCATGCTTACTCCCCTCACTTGAGGAATCATCTTGGGCATCATTGTCATTATCACATAAATCACATTTATTTAAATGAATAGGAATTCTGGCTTCCCCACATTCAGAACACAGTCTATCTGGTAGTTCAGACATGTTAAACAGGCATAAACTTGAACAGAAAGTACAAAAAACGTTTTAAAATAAAACCGTTACTGTCACTTTAAATTTTAAACTGAACACACTTTATTACTGCAATTGCGAAAAAACATGAAGGAATTGTTCAAAATTCACCAAATTTTCACCACAGCGTCTTAAAGCTTTGAAAATATTGCACACCAATTTTGGAAGCTTTAACCCTTAAAATAACGGAACCGGAGCCGTTTTAAGCTTTAAACCCCTTTACAGTCCCTGGTATCTGCTTTGCTGAGACCCAACCAAACCCAAAGGGGAATACGATACCAAATGACGCCTTCAGAAGTCTTTTATAAGTATCAGAGCTCCTCTCACATGCGACTGCATGCCATGCCTCTCAAAAACAAGTGCGCAACACCGGCGCGAAAATGAGACTCTGCCTATGCTTTGGGAAAGCCCCTAAAGAATAAGGTGTCTAAAACAGTGCCTGCCGATATTATTATATCAAAATACCCATATAAAATGATTCCTCAAGGCTAAATATGTGTTAATAATCAATCGATTTAGCCCAGAAAAAGTCTACAGTTTAAATAAGCCCTTGTGAAGCCCTTATTTACAATCGTAATAAACATGGCTTACCGGATCCCATAGGGAAAATGACAGCTTCCAGCATTACATCGTCTTGTTAGAATGTGTCATACCTCAAGCAGTAAGAGACTGCACACTGTTCCCCCAACTGAAGTTAATTGCTCTCAACAGTCCTGTGTGGAACAGCCATGGATTTTAGTTACGGTTGCTAAAATCATTTTCCTCATACAAACAGAATTCTTCATCTCTTTTCTGTTTCTGAGTAAATAGTACGTACCAGCACTATTTGAAAATAACAAACTCTTGATTGAATAATGAAAAACTACAGTTAAACACTAAAAAACTCTAAGCCATCTCCGTGGAGATGTTGCCTGTACAACGGCAAAGAGAATGACTGGGGTAGGCGGAGCCTAGGAGGGATCATGTGACCAGCTTTGCTGGGCTCTTTGCCATTTCCTGTTGGGGAAGAGAATATCCCACAAGTAAGGATGACGCCGTGGACCGGACACACCTATGTTGGAGAAACCAAACACTACAATCCTGTTTTATGCTATTTTACCCAGACTGACCACTTATTGCTCTGCATAGAATACTTTATAGCACAAAAAAATGGATTATTCCAGTTTAAGCGAATGGTTCACTTAAATAATTACTTGGCATTTTGTAATATTTTCCAGCAATAAAACCTTCATCTGTATAAGTCATAAAGGTGTAGACAAACCTTTCAGACCTGAAAAAAATATAAAAAATTAACTCCTATTTCTACGCCGGGCTGCAATCAAGCTGTGCTCTACGGTGATTTTGAAGAAGAGACTGTTCCTGGGCAGAAGTGGTTAGATCAATAACGTAATATTCTGGTTACAAGATTCCCTGATTATTTATAACAGAAACTTCACATAACATTATTTTAAGCTGAGAATAAACCCTGCAGCTCAGCGTAATTTTTTTTTTATACAGGATATGACATTTTGTGTAACAAGGAGGAACGTTATGAAGCCTCTGCTTAGTAAGCAAATTGTATTTCTTTTTGTAGAATCAAATAGGTGAAACCATCATATCATTTCTCTCTACTCTCAGACCATCATATCGCTGCCTGCCCGGCACTCACTGCCTCTCAGTCTCTGTAACACACAGCACACAGCATGGATGAGAGGCAGTGAGTGCCGGCCGGGTATGAACAGCTGTTAGCTGAAATTGCAGGAGCGCGCAGGGACGAGACTACTAGACTCGAGAAAAGGATCCTGTACTAGTGCAAGCTTTTGGGAGACGTCAGAGAAGGAGGGGTCAGGCGGCCATTTCCAAACTGCCAGATGAGATCTAGTAAGTTTATTTTCTGCCAAAGTTTATTTAGATGGAAATTTGGCTACAGTTTACTGTAAAGATAGTTAGTTAACTAATCTAAATAAGTTAAAGTAATTTTTGGGTTGACTGTCCCTTTAAGGAAAAAAATATACGAAAATACTGCAATAAACAAAAAGTACCTTAATGAAATATGTCTCACCAGATAGTCCAATTGCCAACGCGTTTTGACCTAATTAGACCTTTATTACGTCGAAATGTGTTGGCAATTGGGGTATCTGGTGAGACATATTTCATTAAGGTACTTTTTGTTTATTGCATACGTTTTTATATATTTTCTTTTACAGGTTTTATATAGTTTGGGTACTCATTGGATTTAAATTGTCTTGGCTTCCTGGAGTGGATCTATTTGGATACCTATTTTGAACATATTGTTGTTGCAGGTTAAAGTTCTGTAGGATTTCATTACCCTGTTACTATAGTGCTGACACTAACATTTGGTTTGGGACTTTATGTAATTATATGTTTATAATATTTTTTTTGTTCATCCTACATTTGTTTCTGATACTTGTTCACTCCTTTTGGGTAGAGGAGTTTTATGTTTTGTTTGTACCATTTATGATCATTTTAAGCAGGATTCATTGTATTTTCATAGGTTCTGTCAAGAAACTATATGCATAAAAACATAATTTATGCTTACCTGATAAATTTATTTCTCTTGTAGTGTGTTCAGTCCACGGGTCATCCATTACTTATGGGATATATTCTCCTTCCCAACAGGAAGTTGCAAGAGGATCACCCAAGCAGAGCTGCTATATAGCTCCTCCCCTCACATGTCATATCCAGTCATTCGACCGAAACAAGACGAGAAAGGAGAAACTATAGGGTGCAGTGGTGACTGGAGTTATATTTTAAAATTTAGAACCTGCCTCAAAAAGACAGGGCGGGCCGTGGACTGAACACACTACAAGAGAAATAAATTTATCAGGTAAGCATAAATTATGTTTTCTCTTGTTAAGTGTGTTCAGTCCACGGGTCATCCATTACTTATGGGATACCAATACCAAAGCTAAAGTACACGGATGATGGGAGGGACAAGGCAGGAACATTAAACAGAAGGAACCACTGCCTGTAGAACCTCTCTCCCAAAAACAGCCTCCGAAGAAGCAAAAGTGTCAAATTTGTAAAATTTGGAAAAAGTATGAAGTGAAGACCAAGTTGCAGCCTTGCAAATCTGTTCAACAGAGGCCTAATTCTTAAAGGCCCAGGTGGAAGCCACAGCTCTAGTGGAATGAGCTGTAATTTTTTCAGGAGGCTGCTGTCCAGCAGTCTCGTAGGCTAAGCGTATTATGCTACGAAGCCAAAAAGAAAGAGAGGTAGCCGAAGCCTTTTGACCTCTCCTCTGTCCAGAGTAAACGACAAACAGAGAAGAAGTTTGTCGAAAATCTTTAGTTTCCTGTAAGTAGAACTTCAGGGCACGGACCACGTCTAGATTATGCAAAAGACGTTCCTTCTTTGAAGAAGGATTAGGACATAATGATGGAACAACAATCTCTTGATTGATATTCCTGTTAGAAACAACCTTAGGTAAAAACCCAGGTTTAGTACGCAGGACTACCTTGTCTGAATGAAAGATCAGATAAGGAGAATCACAATGTAAGGCAGATAGCTCAGAGACTCTTCGAGCCGAGGAAATAGCCATCAAAAACAGAACTTTCCAAGATAAAAGCTTAATATCAATGGAATGAAGGGGTTCAAAAACGGAACACCCTGAAGAACTTTAAGAACCAAGTTTAAGCTCCACGGAGGAGCAACAGTTTTAAACACAGGCTTAATCCTAGCCAAACCCTGACAAAAAGGCTGGACGTCTGGATTCTCTGCCAGACGCTTGTGTAAAAGAATAGACAGAGCAGAAATCTGTCCCTTTAGTGAACTAGCGGATAAGCCCTTTTCTAAACCCTCTTGTAGAAAAGACAATATCCTAGGAATCCTAACCTTACTCCATGAGTAACTCTTGGATTCACACCAATATAAATATTTACGCCATATCTTGTGGTAAATTTTTCTGGTAACAGGTTTCCGAGCCTGTATTAATGTATCAATAACCGAATCTGAAAACCCACGCTTTGATAGAATCAAGCGTTCAATTTCCAAGCAGTCAGCCTCAGAGAATTTAGGTTTGGATGGTTGAAAAGACCCTGAATTAGAAGGTCCTGCCTCAGGGGTAGAGACCATGGTGGACAGGACGACATGTCCACAAGGTCTGCATACCAGGTCCTGCGTGGCCACGCAGGCGCTATCAGAATCACCAATGCTCTCTCCTGTTTGATCCTGGCAATCAGTCGAGGTAGCAACGGAAAAGGTGGAAACACATAAGCTATGTTGAAAACCCAAGGGGCTGCTAGTGCATCTACCAGCACCGCTCCCGGGTCCCTGGACCTGGATCCGTAACAAGGAAGCTTGGCGTTCTGGCGAGATGCCATGAGATCCAGATCCGGTTTTCCCCAACGACGAATAAGTTGAGCAAATACCTCCAGGTGAAGTTCCCACTCCCCCGGATGAAAAGTCTGGCGACTTAGAAAATCCGCCTCCCAGTTCTCCACGCCTGGGATGTAGATCGCTGACAGGTGGCAAGAGTGAGACTCTGCCCAGCGAATTATCTTCGAGACTTCCAACATCGCTAGGGAACTCCTGGTTCCCCCTTGATGATTGATGTAAGCCACAGTCGTGATGTTGTCCGACTGAAATCTGATGAACCTCAGTGTTGCTAACTGAGGCCAAGCTAGAAGAGCATTGAATATTGCTCTTAATTCTAGAATGTTTATCGGGAGGAGTTTCTCCTCCTGAGTCCACGATCCCTGAGCCTTCAGGGAGTTCCAGACTGTTCCCCAGCCTAGTAGGCTGGCATCTGTTGTTACAATCGTCCAATCTGGTCTGCGAAAAGTCATTCCTTTGGACAAATGAACCCGTGGCAACCACCAGAGAAGAGAATCTCTGGTCTCCTGGTCCAGATTTAGCAAAGGGGACAGATCTGAGTAATCCCCGTTCCATTGACTTAGCATGCATAGTTGCAGCGGTCTGAGATGTAGGCGCGCAAATGGCACTATGTCCATTGCCGCGACCATTAAGCCGATTACTTCCATGCACTGAGCTACTGATGGGCTTGGAATGGAGTGAAGGACACGGCAAGCATTGAGAATCTTTGATAACCTGGACTCCGTCAGGTAAATTTTCATCTCTACAGAATCTATAAGAGTCCCTAGAAAAGGAACCCTTGTGAGTGGTAACAGAGAACTCTTTTCCACATTTACTTTCCACCCATGCGACCTCAGAAATGCTAGAACTATCTCTGTATGAGACTTTGCATTTTGAAAACTTGACGCTTGTATCAGAATGTCGTCTAGGTACGGAGCCACCGCTATGCCTCGTGGTCTTAGTACCGCCAGAAGTGAGCCCAGAACCTTTGTAAAAATTCTCGGGGCCGTAGCTAACCCGAAGGGAAGAGCTACAAACTGGTAATGCCTGTCTAGAAAGGCAAACCTTAGGTACCGATAATGATCTTTGTGAATCGGTATGTGAAGGTAGGCATCCTTTAAGTCCACTGTGGTCATATATTGACCCTCTTGGATCATGGGTAGGATGGTCCGAATGGTTTCCATCTTGAACGATGGAACCCTTAGGAACTTGTTTAAGATTTTTAAGTCTAAGATTGGTCTGAAGGTTCCCTCTTTTTTGGGAACCACAAACAGATTTGAATAAAACCCTTGCCCCTGTTCCGTTCGCGGAACTGGGTGGATCACTCCCATCACTAAGAGGTCTTGTACACATTGTAGAAATGCCTCTTTCTTTACTAGGTTTGCTGATAACCTTGACAGATGAAACCTCCCTTGTGGAGGAGAAGTTTTGAAATCCAGAAGGTATCCCTGAGATATAATCTCCAACGTCCAGGGATCCTGTACATCTCTTGCCCAAGCCTGGGCGAAGAGAGAAAGTCTGCCCCCCACTAGATCCGTCTCCGGAAAGGGGGCCCTGTCTTCATGCCGTCTTAGGGGCGGAAGTAGGCTTTCTGGCCTGCTTGCCCTTGTTCCATGACTGGTTGCCTTTCCAACCCTGTCTGTAACGAGCAGTAGTTCCCTCCTGTTTTGGAGCGGAGGAAGTTGATGCTGCTCCTGCCTTGAAATTACGAAAGGCACGAAAATTAGACTGTTTGGCCTTTGATTTGGCCCTGTCCTGAGGAAGGGTGTGGCCCTTACCTCCAGTAATGTCAGCAATAATTTCCTTCAAGCCGGGCCCGAATAAGGTCTGCCCTTTGAAAGGAATGTTTAGTAGTTTAGACTTAGAAGTTACATCTGCTGACCAGGATTTAAGCCATAGCGCTCTGCGTGCCTGTATGGCGAATCCGGAATTCTTAGCCGTAAGTTTGGTTAAATGCACTACGGCATCCGAAACAAACACATTAGCCAGCTTAAGGGTTCTAATCTTGCTCAAAGACTCATCCAATGGTGCTGTGCGAATCGCCTCTTCCAGAGACTCAAACCAGAATGCCGCTGCAGCAGTGACAGGCGCAATGCATGCAAGAGGCTGTAATATAAAACCTTGTTGAACAAACATTTTCTTAAGGTAACCCTCTAATTTTTTATCCATTGGATCTGAGAAAGCACAGCTATCCTCCACCGGGATAGTGGTACGCTTGGCTAAAGTAGAAACTGCTCCCTCCACCTTTAGGGACCGTCTGCCATAAGTCTCGTGTGGTGGCGTCTATAAGGAACATTTTTCTAAATATCGGAGGAGGGGAAAAAGGCACACCGGGTCTATCCCACTCCTTGCTAATAATCTCTGTAAGCCTCTTTGGTATAGGAAAAACGTCAGTACACACAGGTACCGCATAGTATTTATCCAGCCTACATAATTTCTCTGGGATTGCCACCGTGTCACAATCATTCAGAGCCGCTAACACCTCCCCTAGCAACACGCGGAGGTTCTCAAGCTTAAATTTAAAATTTGAAATTTCTGAATCCGGTCTCCCCGAATCAGAACCGTCACCCACAGAATGAAGCTCTCCGTCCTCATGTTCTGCAAATTGTGACGCAGTATCAGACATGGCTCTCGTGTTATCGGCGCGCTCTGTCCTTAACCCAGAGCTGTCGCGCTTGCCTCTTAACTCGGGCATATTGTATAATACTTCTTTCATAACATTAGCCATATCATGTAAAGTGATTTGTAAGGGCCTTGATGTACTTGGCGCCTCAATCTCACGCACCTCCCGAGCGGGAGACGAAGGTACTGACACGTGAGGAGAGTTAGACGGCATAACTTCCCCCTCGTTGTCTGGTGATAATTTCTTTATCGGTACAGATTGACTTTTATTCAAAGTAATATCAATACAATTGGTACACATATTTCTATTGGGCTCCACATCGGCTTTTAAACATAATGATCAAGCAGATTTCTCTGTATCAGACATGTTTAAACAGACTAGCAATGAAGCTAGCAAGCTTGGAAATTACTTTCAATAAGTTTACAAGCAATATAAAAAACGCTGCAGCGCTTTTAAAAAACACAGTTGAATAACAAAGAACTAATTCAGTTATAGTCAACAATTCTTTAAATGTATTAATTAGCAGAGGATTGCACCCATTAGCAAAAGGATGATTAACCCCTCAGTACCCAAAAACGGATATCAAATTAAGATTTAACGCTTTTATAACAGTCAAACACACTGTCACAGGTCTGCTGTGACTGATTACCTCCCTCAAAAACGAATTTTGAAGACCCCTGAGCTCTCTAGAGACGTCCTGGATCAAGGAGGAAGAAGCAGGAAGACTGTGCTAGAATTTTAACTGCGCAACAAGGCGCTAAAAAAGGCCCCTCCCACTCATTTACAACAGTGGGAGACCTGATATAACGGTTTCTATGCAGAAATATACGTTAGCCATGTGGAAAAAAATCATGCCCAAAAGGATTTATCACCAAAGTACCTCACAAAACGAATAACATGCCAGTAAACGTTTTAAAAACAAACTTTTTTTTTTCTTTTTTTTAATGTCATGCAAAGTTATCACTAAGCCTGCTACCAGTCGCTTCCACTGCAGATAAGGCTTAAGCATTATTTCAGTATTAACAGTATTTTCTCAGTCAAATTCTAGTCCCTAGAAAATAACTCTACTGTGCATACATTTATGAGCCTGATACCAGTCACTACTACTGCATTTAAGGCTGTACTTACATCATACGGGTAACAGCAGTGTTTTCTTAGTCAATTCCATTCCCAGAAAATATTGTACTGCACATACCTCATTTGCGGGGGACCCCGCATGCTATTCCCATTTTCTGAAGTTACCCCACTCCAAAGAATGTCGAGAACAGCCAGTGGATCTTAGTTACACCTGCTAAGATCATAGAAAACGCAGGCAGTTTCTTCTTCCAAATACTGCCTGAGATAGAAAAACAGCACACTCCGGTGCCATTTAAAATAACAAACTTTTGATTGAAGAATAATTAAGTAAAAACTCCAACTCCTCTCGCGACCTCCTTCTTTGTTGAGGGTTGCAAGAGAATGACTGGATATGACATGTGAGGGGAGGAGCTATATAGCAGCTCTGCTTGGGTGATCCTCTTGCAACTTCCTGTTGGGAAGGAGAATATATCCCATAAGTAATGGATGACCCGTGGACTGAACACACTTAACAAGAGAAAATTGAGTCTAATATGACTCCTGTAAATGCTACCCTTATAGCAGAATATAACAAGCCTTTGGAGTAGATCAATACTCTAACCATGATCTTGAATGAAGACAGAAACTGGAGAGTATGATCAATAGCTAATAACAGGAAATCAGCTTGAACTAATATATCATTCAGATAAGGAGAAACTGAAATGACCTGATTCTGAGCACTGGCAAGATTTCATCCAGCACAGGTGGTAAACTGGCAAGGTTTTGAAGATATACAAACCTCAAGAACCGAGAGTAATCCCTGTGTATAGAGATGTGAAGCAAACAATCCAAGAGTTTATACTAGCCATAAACTGACCTTTTGGAAGAAGGGTAGAAACAGTGAGGAATGTTCCCATTATACAAGTGCAAACCCTGACCAACATGCATAGGGATGTTAAATTCAGGACAGGACTGTAAATCCTTTTGGAAAATGAACCGATTGGGGACAAAACCTCTTGACCTTGTGGTTACAAAGGTACTGGGATTAATTATTCCATTATCCTCCAAAACCTTTATAAAGGCTGCCACCTCAGAAGGATCTTTGGCAACATGAGATAGGACTGCTGGTCAATAAGGAGGACTCTGCTTCAAAGAGAACAAAACTCTCAATGTCTTAACAGACAAACAGAATCAGTCCTTATATCTGAACTATTTTTCCTGATGGATCCAAAAATATATAAACTTATACAAAGTGTATTAAATCAGTGCATGACATAAGTATCAGCTGTGGTATAAATGTACCTACTTAAGCATTTTTACATATTTATACTGTCATATAGCTTTACGGCCTAGAGAAGCAGCACACATAGAACAACAGGAACACATCATTTACTTTGTAAATCCATGTCCAGAAAAACAGAGACTGTGTATACTTGGAAAGTAAAAACACAATGTATATGGTCCATGAAAATATTCATGATTAATGCTCAGTGTCTGCATACATATAAATTACCCATACAATCGGAAAAAAGAGATACCAAAAGACCTTATCTCTAAATAATCTCCACTGCAAATGAAAATATTTATTAAGCCTGCAGTACAATGCATAAAAGGTATAGCCCTAGAGGGGTATATACTATAGGATTGTGTACACTAATAGCATAGGACATGTATTGTCTTGCATATCTTCAGAGACAAGGTTCTGCCTATGTAAAATGTATCATTTGTGCTGCTGAATATGCAATGCACATAGATAGCTTTTAGCTAAATAAACAAGTATATGTAGACAGGATATCAGCAACTGACTCCTCTATAGAGATATCAGTCGGGACAGATATTTTGTTATAGTTTTCACTTATATACAGTGTCATTGCAAAGTTTATTATAAGTATTAGTACAGCCAATACCTGGTAGAACCATCTACACTAAGTGTACACTCCCTCAGACACTTCAATTATCACACAGTGTAGAAACTACAACAGCCCCTATATATATTATATAGCCCTTGAGAACCCCCTGGCAGCTCCTGTATGGTTACTTGCCACCTTCCTGGGACTGGCAGGCACTGGAAATTTGTTTAAAATCTGGTCTCAACTGTAGAAGAAGAAAATCTAGTTGCAGAAGCTCCATATTGAGAAAGCCCTGGAACACTGCAGAGGCGGAGGTAATGCCAAGAGCAAAGTCGGTGGCCATGTTAAAAAGTTAAAACACTTGGGTTCTATTTTAAATAAGTTTAAAAGTGCCCCCAAAACTTCCCTTAGGGCTGCCAGAGGGCTGTAAAAGGTCAGAGGTTTCCCTGATAGTATACCCAATGATGATAGAACCTTTAGGGACCTGATAGGGAGAAAACATTGTGTCATAGTATCTACAAATAGTCTCTGGGCTGTATGTGTGCTGTGTAAAGTCAGTTACCTTACGCAATACCCCTCAACTGGCTAACCAGGCAAGTCAATGCAGCTGCAGCAGTATCCAGTAGAGAGCCCATCCAGTGCAGGTATTGAGTACTGCAGAGGTTTGCAGTAAGAAATACCCGAGTCCCTCAGGGGGAGGCTAGGAACGAGTCCCTGTGACACCTGACGCTAGTTATGGCTAAAGTCCCTTAAGGGAAATGCTGTGCACTTAACAGGGTATTACTGTGTCACTGTATCATTCAGCTGCTGTGAAGTTACTCTTCTATATTCTTTGTAAATGATACTCCCTAGGGACTCTCGGTCTCACATAGGTCTGAGCTCCCAATTTATAATCAATAAGCAAGTAGCTAGAACAACCCCTATTCTCAACCATCTCCTATGAGGCCAAGAACAAAATTAAGAGAGATGGGAGTATTTTAAGCTCTGATATGGGTTCTTGACCTCCTCCTAGTGGCGGGAGATATATCCCATATGTTATGAAGGACTGTGGACCATCATGATTTTACAAAAGAGATGCTATGTAATATACAGGCAGCAGCAGAAATCAACCTGCAATTTCCATTTTAAATTGCTTTAAGTATTGGATTTTATTTATACAGCAATAGAGATAATATAAGGCAGCCTTTGTGTGTGTGTGTGTGTGTGTGTGTGCGTGTGCGTGTGCGTGTGTGCGTGTGGAGTGAGATGTTAAAGTGACCGTCAACAAAAAATTTTTTTACTACCCATTCCCCAACTTTGCACAACCAACATTGTTACATTAGTATTCCTTTTAACCTTTAAACCTCTACATTTCTGCCAGGTTCTAAGCTACTAAAGACAGCCTCTTATCACATGCTTTTTTTTTTAGCTTTTTCCCAAAAGAGGAGTGTTAGTTCATGTGAGCCATATAGATAACATTGTGCTCACATCTGTGGGTTGTGTACAATACATCACTAATTGGCTGAAATGCAAGTCAATAGATAATAAATAAAAAGTCATGTACATTTTTTTTTAGTTGACTGTCCCTTTAAATGGAAACCAATTTTACAATACAGTGTCCCTTTAATATGTATGTTTGGTCAATTCTGAACATACACATAACAAAATAGAAGAGGTAAATAGAGGTAAACAGCAATTTATTCTATTCATATAAGTTTTGTTGTATGCTAAACCTTCCTGAATACGCTCAAAGCTTCACAATGGCTAAGAAGTGCTGAATGTCTACATTAAACAACATTAATTTCACAGTAGCTTATAACAAAGTATAACACATAACAAAAAAAAAAATGTCAGTCAGTGTTCTATTTCAGCTATTAATTCACCCACACACATATACATTTTTTGGGGGGGTTTTCTTTTTACCAGACTCAAGCTTTCCTCCCAGGACTGGCTCATCTGCATTGCCACTTGTACTTCCCTATGACAAAAATAAATAAATAAAAATGAGCAAATAAGAGGATATATAGCAAGGTTTTCTAGGCTTAGGCTTCAGGGCCAGATTGCAGCCCTAGAGATATTATCTACTCATCTATTCCCCATAACTCCCTTACAATTTAGTCACGTCCTTTCTTTGATACAATGCATGTGTTTCTACGATTGGTTACAAATTTAGGTCAGCAGTAATTATAGTGCTAGCTAATTAGTCATTTGAAGGTTTTTTATTTATAAAAATGTATAATCATTTGGAAAACAGTTTTATTTTTTTCACCAACACAGACTGTACATAAATCTGTTGTAGCAACTTATAAGAAAATGGTGGACACCCCTCTTACAGACTGTTATGTTTTAATTACCTTTCATGTGCAGTTTCTCTGTTAATCATAAGATCCACACCTTCTTCCTAAAAAAAATTAAAAAAAAAAAAAAAGTTTTTTTTTTAAAATAGGAAATATTCTTCTCACTAATTCAATCTAGAGAAAATGTACTTCAAAAAACGCACTTTAATTTGTTATATGATTCTATTAGCAGGAAAAGTTTTCAAGTATTCATTTATTCAAGTTAAATATAAGAAAAGGAATGCTAATTGTCCTGTTCAAAGTTGTTTTCTGCTGAGCAACAAATATCTGTTTAATCCATATCAAGATATAAAAATAACTAATTGCGGTTAGAAAAAAGGCAGGATGCCAAGCAATGCAAAGCAAATGATGTTTATTCTCAGTATCTAACTACGGCACCCAGAGTTTTGTCTACGGAGGACCTCTGCCTTACCGTATCCTAGATGGCAAGCTCGGTGGGAGAACATCCAATGCATATATTTTATACTGCAATAATTCATTATCTTTAAATTGTTCAGATAGAGCATGCAATTATTTTTATATATTGTGAGAAAACAGTCATTTACAATTATCAAATGTATAAAACAATAAACATACAATAAACATTCTCTTGTTTCAGTGCAAGTCCTATGTAGGGGAAGAGGCTCTGCCCTACATCCTCTTGCAAGAATATTCAAGAATATTGGCTCCATCCAAATACAAGAGGTGTGGAGGTCTGGAATGCGAATGAAAATGGACAATGCCTGAACATTTTTGACAAAGATTGATGGCATAATTCTATAAAAACATATATAACTACTTAATAAGAATAAAGTGAGAAAAGAGAACAATAGGTGTCAGTGTGTGATTTGGGGTCGTGAGTCAGCCGCTTGGAGGAAAAGAAAATAAATAAATTTAAGAGACATTAATTTATTTATTATTAAATGTAAATCCTTCTCTTGGCATTGTTGAAAAAGATACCTAGGTAGGTTCATGAGCAGCAATGCACTACTGGGATCTAGCTAGTTATTGGTGGCTACACACATATGCCTCATCACTGGCCCACCGATGTGTTCAGCTAACTCCCAGTAGTACATTGCTGGTCTGGTCCTGACTTTAAATCTGTGGTTAAAGGGACATAATATTCATATGCTAAATCACTTGAAACTGATGCAGTATAACTGTAAAAAGCTGAGAGGAAAATATCACCTGAGCATCTCTATGTAAAAAAGGAAGATATTTTACCTCACAGTCTCCTCAGCTCAGCAGAGTAAGTTCTGTGTAAAAAGTTACACTCAGCTGCTCCCAGCTGCAGGTAAAAAATAAATAAAAAAAAAAAATAGAAATGAACAGCAGCCAATCAGCATCAGCAGTGCTGAGGTCATGAACTCTTACTGTGATCTCATGAGATTTCATAGTAAGCTTCCTTTACCTGATTGGTGAAATAATATGAGAGTGCACGAGGCTCATCCTTTCAGCTGTCCCAGGACAGACATACTAATATGCTGCTTAGAAATCCTTTACAATGGGATGTGGCTACTGAGGAACTTTTGAGGTAAAATATCTTTCTTTTTTACATAGAGATGTTCAGGTGATATTTTCTAGTCAGCTTTTTACAGCAATGCTGCATCACTTTCAAGTGTTTAAACATTTGGGTATTATGGCCATTTAACACAGTTATATGCAAGCAACAGTACAATAATACAATGCTCTTACAAATATATGTGTATATATTCCAGATCTGACGCCCAATTTTGTATATTGTATGTTGAGTGTTTATGCTTTTAAATGATCTAATAAAGACAATCTTTTAAGCTGTACTCACGGCTGGAACTTGTTCACTTTACATTGTATATATACACATACACACACATTTATACATATACACACACAGCTTGAAATTTCCAGTAGCCCTGGATGATCAGGAAATTGCAGCAAACAAGTAAAGAATTTGACTTTCAGGCAGTCTGGAGGCGGAGCTAGCAGACGCAAGATGTGCATGCCGCTCTATGACCTCGGAGTAGAGAGGCCGAGGCCTAAAAGCTCTGCAGGGAATACAGCGTTGCCCCAAAACGGCAGACATAGGCTGTGAATCCGCTGGCGTTTTTCTGGTGATCTGGCAGTGGAGAAAAAGTACCAAGGATTGCTGAAGTGGCTCAGAAGAACAGCACCATCTAGAAGGCCTATAGCTTGACTGGCTAATCTCCCGTCTGTACCCCCATTACCGGACAGAGAGCAAGGGGAATGTAGCAGTACTGAAATTTATTGAGATGCTACAATTAAAAGGGATATGAAACCCAAAACTTTTCTTTTGTGCTTCAGAGCGAGCATTAAATTGTAAAAAACTTTCCAGTTTACGTCTATTATCAAATTGTCTTCATTCCCATGGTATTCTTTGCTAGGTAGGTGTCTAACACTACATGACAGGAAATAGTGCTGCCATCTAGTGCTCTTGCAAAGGGACAACATTCTTGCAAAACTGTCTCTCTGCCAATCACCTCCAGAATAAAATGCAAAATACTGACGGACAATCAAGGCCCTTAATAACACTGTTCCCCCTATATTTTCCATCTCGTCTACAGATACTCTTCTTCCCATCTCCTTTACTTTCCCCATGATGTCCTCTCCGCCTCTCGTTACTTACTCACATTCCAGTCTACAGGACTTATCCGGATTGGCCCCTGTTTTGTGAAACTCCATGACTCGCTCCACTAGACTCTCCCCTAGTTATCAAACATTTAAGTGCTCTTTAAAGACTCTACTGTTGAGAGATGCATACAATATGCACAAACATTCTCTTACCTCGGTACCTCTCCTCCTTTTTTCATTCCCTGAACCCCCTTAGCAAATAAGCCTATGAGCCCAGCTGTTTTGTAGATCACCTTCTTGTTTGGTGATTTACAGCAGTGCAACTCTTGGCAGGGCCCTCTACGCATTTGTCTCCCATAAATACTACCTTGCATATTAATCCTATGTTTATAGTGGTGCAGAATATGTTGGCGCTCTACAAATAACTGATAATTAAATAGTAATAATAATAATAATAATAATAATAATAATAATAATAAAACTGCTGCCATATAGTGAACCAAACACATGAACACTTCTGAGCTTACGCGTCTGCTTTTAAACAAAAGAAACCAAGAGAAAGAAGGAAATGTGATAATATAAGTACATTTGAAAGTGATTTAAAGTTGCATGCTATATCTAACTCATGAAAGAAAAACGTAGAGTTTCATGTCACTTTAAAGCTGCTGAGAAATATTTTAGCCCTATAATTGATCTGCAGCATTAAAAGTGCTCTAAAGGATGTTTGTATACTGCACTGTGCAATAGAATACCTATGGGAGGGTAAGCTGAAGATTTTTTTTTAGGAAAGGCTTTTTTGTTGTTGTTTTTTTTAAAAAAAAAAGGTTTTACAATGTGCTGCAGTCATAGGCTTTGTTGTCTTATGTCCAGGATCAACGTGAATACTATACCCACACAAAACTTATTAGCCTTTTGGGACTTCCTCAGAAGCTGTTCCGAAGGATCCCTTGTGTTTGATGGTTAAGGTGTAGTACAAAAACATTTAACAAAGTTTTAAATCTTTTGAATCATCAAAGGTCTTATATTTTCTTAATGTTCAGAAACAGGTATTTTTTTCTATATGCCATTAATGAGGAAAGCAATCAGAAAATTATACAATTTGAATATCCTTTTTTAATTAATATTACTGAGTTGTATTTAGTCTATATGGACACATAATTGTGCAAGCTGCAAGTGTCTTCTCTTCTGTGTAAAATTAAAATATCATGGATGAATTTGTACAGACTAAAGGCAATGTCAGTCAGCAAAGGGGAAAACATGGAGAAAAGGGGTTCTAAAGTAAATAATACATCTCCTACTAGATCTCAAATAGTTACTGAAGAAATTGACCAGAATTCCATTGCCTACCAAGTTTAAACTCTGATACTTCTAAAAATTGAAGAGATCACAAGATTGGATTGTGTTCTGAATGAGCTTAAATTAAATGGTTTCATGCCCCTTTAAAAGCTGAAAGGCTAACAGAAGCTGAAAGTAGAATCTCAGATAAAGAAGATCTGATGAGTTCAAAAGATAAGAAGATGAAAGACCTTGTACATCAAAATCAGATGTTGTTTTAGAAAATGGATGATTTTGAAAATTGCAACAGCAGACTATAAAACACACATTATAGGCGTCCCATAGACAATTGACTCAGCGGAGCTACTGAACTTTACTGAAAAAAAAAAAACCTTCCTCATAGATTGGGCCTACAAAATATGAGATGATCATTTAAAGTGGAAAGGGCCCACAGATTGGGGCCTGTACTAAAATACAAGGAAAGTGAAAATAAGCCATGCCCAATAACTATTAAAGTTTTTAAGCTATAAACGGAGATATCAAGATCATTATAGAAAAACACAACATTTCTCTTTTGAATACAAGAAGATTTATTTATACCAAGATTATGCTGCAGAAGTCGCTAGAAGAAGAAGAAGACAATTCTCCCCAATTTGTTCCAGTCTGGCGAAAGATGGAAGACAATTTGCATTATTATATCCTGTGAAATTAAGATTGAAAGTTAGAGAGAACTCTATTATACTGGAAACACCTGGAAAAAAGTTAAACACTTTTTGGACATTGAGAAGCATATTTTCTGTCCTTTATTTAAATATTCTTTTTTTTGTTTTTTTCCCCTCCTTTTAATTTTTATTCTTTAGAAGTATGTTATATTTAGGGTTCTAAAAGAAATAAATAGATGGTTAAAATGATCACATGGAATATAGGGGGAATTCATTTCCATATTATAATTCAACTAAAAATATAAGGCAGATACAGTATAGCCTGCCTGCCTTCAAGAAACACACGCATCAGAAGAACAATATAACAAGTTAAAAACACAATGGGTGAATGAAGTCCTATTTTCTTAGAATAAATCTACAAAGGGAGTGGCTATTCTACAATATCAGGATGAAAGTAAAGTAATAGAAAATGAAGGCAGATTTGTGATAGTTAATGTCAATATAGAAGATGTATTGTATGTATTGTACACAATATGTTTATGGTCCTAATACACAAAATAAAGATGTTTTTTGTTTAGTTTGGTTAAGAAATTATGTATTTATATCCAAAAATTATATAGTTGGTTGATTTTAACTTTACACTAAACTCATATCTAAATAGAAAGAAAAAAAGTCTGCAAAAAATTAATTCTTACCTGATAAATCCATTTCTTTCATATTGGTGAGAGTCCACGATTCCTTACTTGTGGGAATTCTACTGCCCTATTCAGCATACAAGAACCTCTTACAATCGCTAGAAAACTGTGAATATTGCCCTGGTAATGGATATAAGATATCATAGTAATTTAACCGATTGTAAAAGAGGTCGCCCCTGAAGCGCTCTGAAGACTGCACCAAGACTGTACCAAAATATTTAATGGTAACCTTGCCTCTTGGAGACCAAACTCTTTAAGATCTCCAAGGCTCCAGACCGTGCCCCAATCAAGAGACTGGCATCCGTGGAAATTATTTCCCATGACAGACAAAGGAAACTCATCCCCAGAGAAACGGGAATGGGGAATCTCCGCCAGGAAAGAAAGTTTGACCGAGGAGACTAGATAGATTAAGTGAGACAGTTGGTGTGGTCTCCATTCCACTACCCTAGCATGCGTAGCTGCAGTGGAGACAAACAAACTTTACAAAAAAAAACAGAATTTATGTTTACCTGATAAATTTCTTTCTCCTACAGTGTATCCGGTCCACGGCTTCATCCTTACTTGTGGGATATTCTCAATCCCTACAGGAAGTGGCAAAGAGAGCACACAGCAGAGCTGTCCATATAGCTCCCCTCAGGCTCCGCCCCCCCAGTCATTCGACCGACGGTTAGGAGAAAAAGGAGAACCATAGGGTGCAGTGGTGACTGTAGTTTACAAAAATAAATTTAAACCTGACTAAAATGCCAGGGTGGGCCGTGGACCGGATACACCGTAGGAGAAAGAAATTTATCAGGTAAACATAAATTCTGTTTTCTCCTACATTGGTGTATACGGTCCACGGCTTCATCCTTACTTGTGGGAACCAATACCAAAGCTTTAGGACACGGATGAAGGGAGGGAACAAGTCAGGTAACCTAAACGGAAGGCACCACTGCTTGTAAAACGTTTCTCCCAAAAATAGCCTCCGAAGAAGCAAAAGTATCGAATTTGCAAAATTTGGCAAATGTATGCAGTGAAGACCAAGTCGCTGCCTTACAGATCTGTTCAACAGAAGCCTCATTCTTGAAAGCCCATGTGGAAGCCATAGCTCTAGTAGAGTGAGCTGTAATTCGTTCAGGGGGCTGCCTTCCAGCAGTCTCATAAGCCAACTGGATGATGCTTTTCAGCCAGAAGGACAGAGAGGTCGCAGTCGCCTTTTGACCTCTCCTCTTGCCAGAATAGACGACAAACAAGGACGATGTTTGTCTGAAGTCTTTAGTTGCTTTTAGATAGCACTTTAAAGCACGAACCACATCAAGATTGTGCAACAGACGTTCCTTGTTAGAAACTGGATTAGGACACAGAGAAGGAACAACTATTTCCTGGTTAATATTCTTATTGGAAACCACTTTTGGAAGAAAACCAGGTTTGGTACGTAAAACGACCTTATCTGCATGGAACACCAGGTAAGGTGAATTACACTGCAAAGCAGACAATTCAGAAACTCTTCTAGCAGAACAAATAGCTACCAAAAACAAAACTTTCCAAGATAGTAACTTGATATCTATGGAATGAAGAGGTTCAAACGGAACCCCTTGAAGAACTGAAAGAACTAAATTTAGACTCCATGGAGGAGCCACAGGTCTATAGACAGGCTTGATTCTGACTAAAGCCTGTACAAACGCCTGAACATCTGGCATTGCTGCCAGACGCTTGTGTAACAAAACAGACAGAGCAGATATCTGTCCTTTTAAGGAACTAGCTGACAAACCTTTCTCCAATCCTTCTTGGAGAAACGATAGAATCCTTGGAATCCTAATCTTACTCCACGAGTAACCCTTGGATTCGCACCAACAAAGTTATTTCCGCCATATCTTATGGTAAATTTTCCTGGTGACAGGCTTTCTAGCCTGGATCAGGGTATCTATAACTGATTCCGAAAAACCACGCTTAGCTAGAATCAAGCGTTCAATCTCCAAGCAGTCAGTTGCAGAGAAACTAGGTTTGGATGTTCGAATGGACCTTGAATTAGAAGGTCCTGCCTCCAAGGTAGCTTCCATGGTGGAACCGATGACATATTCACCAGGTCTGCATACCAAGTCCTGCGTGGCCACGCAGGAGCTATCAGAATTACCGAAGCCTTCTCCTGTTTGATCCTGGCTACTAGCCGGGGGAGAAGGGGAAACGGTGGAAAGACATAAGCTAGATTGAACGACCAAGGCGCTACTAAGGCATCTACCAATGTCGCCTTGGGATACCTGGACCCGTAATGTGGAACCTTGGAGTTCTGACGTGACGCCATCAGATCCAGATCTGGAATGCCCCATAGTTGAGTTAACTGGACAAAAACCTCCGGGTGAAGTTCCCACTCCCCCGGATGGAAAGTCTGACGACTCAGATAATCCGCTTCCCAGTTGTCCACTCCTGGGATGTGAATTGCTGATAGATGGCAGGAGTGATCCTCTGCCCATTTGATGATTTTGGATACCTCCCTCATCGCCAGGGAACTCTTTGTCCCCCCCCTGATGATTGATGTACGCCACAGTCGTCATGTTGTCTGACTGAAATCTGATGAATTTGGCCTCCGCTAGTTGAGGCCATGCCTGGAGCGCATTGAATATCGCTCTCAATTCCAAAATGTTTATCGGGAGAAGAGATTCTTCCCGAGACCATAGACCCTGAGCCTTCAGGGACTCCCAGACCGCGCCCCAGCCTAGGAGGCTGGCGTCGGTCGTGACAATGATCCACTCCGGTCTGCGGAAACTCATTCCCTGAGACAGGTGATCCAGAGACAACCACCAGAGGAGTGAGTCTCTGGTTTTCTGGTCCATTTGAATCTGGGGAGACAAATCTGCATAATCCCCATTCCACTGTTTGAGCATGCACAGTTGCAATGGTCTTAAATGAATTCGAGCAAATGGAACCACGTCCATTGCTGCAACCATGAGTCCTATTACCTCCATGCACTGAGCTATGGAGGGTTGAGGAATGGATTGAAGAACTCGACAAGTGTTCAGAAGTTTTAACTTCCTGACCTCTGTCAGAAAGATCTTAATTTCTACAGTACCATGCCACAGCTTCCACTGTGGCCTTTACCTACTAGTTAGAGCGGCAAAGAGAATGACTGGGGGGGCGGAGCCTGAGGGGAGCTATATGGACAGCTCTGCAGTGTGCTCTCTTTGCCACTTCCTGTAGGGATTGAGAATATCCCACAAGTAAGGATGAAGCCGTGGACCGGATACACCAATGTAGGAGAAATGGAATCTGATGCTGCCACCAGCAGAACCACTACTTACATGCACTAAGCTGTAGAAGCCTGGATAAAAAATGCAAAGTCAAACAAGCAGATTTAATTTTGAGCTTGCGGATATCTGACAAAACCGTTGCATGGAAACAGAGACAAGAACACTAATAAAAAACATCCTTTTATATAAAGGAGTCAACAAGCTCATTGCAACATGGACCTTTCACCTATGACTGCATAGAAAAGAGTAGTTTCTTCGTATCAACAATTGCAAAAAGTAAAGGTGGACCTTGAACAAAAATATAGTGCAGGTAAGAGACATCTATACCCTGTACTATGACGACAAAGTAAAAAACACGAAACCTTGGTAAAGATTCTGGGAGCAGTAGCAAGACCAAAGGAAGGTGCTACAAACTGATAATGTTTGTCCAGAAAAGCAAAACAAAGGAACCAGAGATGTTCCCCGAGAATAGGAATATGTAGAAGCATTCTTCAAAATAGAACTGATAGATCCCATTCTGTAGGAAGGAACTGGGTCTACAGATCCTGCACCCACTGAAGGAATGCAGCACCTTTCTCTAACTTATTCATGCATGAGGCAGAACAAACAGCTATTGTGAGAGCCCCAAAAACCTAATCTGTATCCCTGAGGGATAGCCTCTTATCAAGTGATTCCAAAGAAATTGAAACTAGACCTTCCAAAAAAAGACAAACTGCCCCCTCCCGTCAACAAGACTGGATCAGGGATGAACCTTCTTCCAGATTTTCAATGACTGACTGAAAATCCAGGTAAGACAGAGTTGTAAGACAGATATTAGCTAATATGCCAATAATAAAAATGCTTAGCAAAAGCAACATATCCGACCTCTATTAGGTATAGCCATACAGAACAAGAAAAGTAAAATATATCACAACTTTAAGAGACTAGACCCACTTTCACAAAAAAATGGGTAGTATCTCTGTCAGAGAACTACCAGGAGGGAAAAAGAACAGTACAAGCTATACTAGATTTTAGCTACTCTCGACACCCCTACAGACACGGCATGTAATGCAAACGTTAAGCTCAGAAAAGCACAACAAAAGACCTTACTAATATTTCAATAATATTGGTTCCCAAAAATTAGAGAGCACCTGTGTACTGCAAACATTAAAGGGACACTGAACCCCAACTTTTTTTTTTCGTGATTCAGATAGAGCATTTAATTTTAAGCAACTTTCTAATTTACTCCTATTATCAATTTTTCTTCGTTCTCTTGCTATCTTTATTTGAAAAAGAAGGCATCTAAGCTAAGGAGCCAGACAATTTTTGGTTCAGACCCTGGATAGCACTTGTTTATTGGTGGGTGCATTTATCCAACAATCAGCAAGAACAACCCAGGTTGTTCAACAAAAATGGGCCAGGATCTAAACTTACATTCTTGCTTTTCAAATAAAGATACCAAGAGAATGAATAAAATTTAATAATAGGAGTAAATTAGAAAGTTGCTTAAAATTGCACGCTCTATCTGAATCAGGAAAGAAAAAAAAACTGGGTACAGTGTCCCTTTAAGTTCTCAAAAGCACAAAATAAAATTATTTATATAGTATAGGTCCCAAAAATTACAGTGCCATTAGGTATTGAAAAACAGTGGGCTCACAAAGGCATCACCTAAAAATCTTACCATATTCCAATAGTATTGGTTATAATGAATATGGAGAAAGTATAAGCATAAAGTGGGTTAAGTTTTACATGCTGCTGCCACTATACTTGTGGTATAGGGGGCAAAGCTTTCCACCCATAACACAATGCAGAGGTGACCTTCCGTTGTGCACCATAGCATAGAGAAAAATGACAGGAAACGGCGAGTAGCGTGACCAAACTAACAGAGCAGAAAAATCTTTAACTGCCTTGCTCCTGATCCTCTGTACTGGGCTCTGACTCATCTTGCCCTCAGGAGTAAAAATGGACAGTGGCCATCTTAGCGTTCCTAAGAAGGTTCATATTCTGAAAGAGAAATGCTGGTCCTGAGCAGAGTCTCATATTTAAAGGGGCAGCAGCATATAAAACTACCCCACAGTATAAGCACTCAGACCTACATGTAAAAGATCTAATTAAAGTAAGTAATGTCCATTAGAACTTTAATGATCACAAGTGATTCCACAGTTTTGGCAAAAACAAAATTTATGCTTACCTGATAAATTTCTCTCTCTTGTGGTGTATCCAGTCCACGGGTTCATCCATTACTTGTGGGATATTCTCCTTCCCAACAGGAAGTTGCAAGAGGACACCCACAGCAGAGCTGTCTATATAGCTCCTCCCCTAACTGCCACCCCCAGTCATTCGACCGAAGACAAGCAAGAAAAAGGAGAAACTATAGGGTGCAGTGGTGACTGTAGTTTAAAAATAAAAAACACCTGCCTTAAAGTGACAGGGCGGGCCGTGGACTGGATACACCACAAGAGAAAGAAATTTATCAGGTAAGCATAAATTTTGTTTTCTCTTGTAAGGTGTATGCAGTCCACGGGTTCATCCATTACTTGTGGGATACCAATACCAAAGCTTTAGGACACGGATGAAGGGAGGGACAAGGCAGGAACTTAAACGGAAGGCACCACTGCCTGCAAGACCTTTCTCCCAAAAATAGCCTCAGAGGAAGCAAAAGTATCAAATTTGTAGAATTTAGAAAAAGTATGAAGCGAAGACCAAGTCGCCGCCTTACAAATCTGTTCAACAGAGGCCTCATTTTTAAAAGCCCATGTGGAAGCTACCGCTCTAGTGGAATGAGCTGTAATTCTTTTAGGAGGCTGCTGGCCAGCAGTCTCATAAGCTAAATGGATTATGCTTCTCAGCCAAACAGAAAGAGAAGATGCCGAAGCCTTTTGGCCTCTCCTCTGTCCAGAGTAGACAACAAACAATGCAAATGTTTGACGAAAATCCTTAGTAGCTTGTAAATAAAACTTTAAAGCACGAACCATGTCAAGATTGTGTAATATACGTTCCTTCTTTGAAGAAGGATTAGGACACAGTGACGGAACAACAATCTCCTGATTGATATTCTTATTAGATACCACCTTAGGAAGAAACCCAGGTTTGGTACGCGAAACTACCTTATCTGCATGGAAGATCAAATAAGGGGAATCCCACTGTAAGGCAGATAAATCTGAAACTCTTTGAGCCGAAGAGATAGCTACCAAAAACAGAATTTTCCAAGATAAAAGCTTGATATCTATGGAATGAAGAGGTTCAAACGGAACCCCTTGAAGAACTTTAAGAACTAAATTTAAACTCCATAGCGAAACAACAGGTTTAAACACAGGCTTGATTCTAAACAAAGCCTGACAAAACGCCTGAACGTCTGGAACATCTGCCAGACGCTTGTGCAGAAGAATAGACAGAGCAGAAATCTGTCCCTTTAAGGAACTAGCTGACAATCCCTTCTCCAATCCTTCTTGGAGAAAGGATAATATCCTAGGAATCCTGACCTTACTCCATGAGTAACCTTTGGATTTACACCAATGAAGATATTTTATATTGAATCAAGGTATCAATGACCGACTCAGAGAAACCACGTTTTGATAAAATCAAGCGTTCAATCTCCAAGCAGTCAGCCGCAGAGAAATTAGATTTGGATGTTTGAATGGACCTTGGAGTAGAAGGTCCTGCCTCAGCGGCAGAGTCCGTGGTGGAAAGGATGACATGTCCACCAGATCTGCATACCAAGTCCTGCGTGGCCACGCAGGT
Source organism: Bombina bombina (assembly GCF_027579735.1). Taxonomy (NCBI): domain Eukaryota; kingdom Metazoa; phylum Chordata; class Amphibia; order Anura; family Bombinatoridae; genus Bombina; species Bombina bombina. The sequence goes on from NC_069499.1 coordinate 748,404,839, forward strand.
GCTATCAAAATCACCGAAGCTCTCTCCTGCTTGATCTTGGCAATTAGACGAGGGAGGAGAGGAAATGGTGGGAACACATAAGAAAGGCTGAAGGACCAGGGCACTGCTAGAGCATCTATCAGCGCTGCCTGGGGATCCCTTGACCTGGACCCGTAACAAGGAAGCTTGGCGTTCTGACGAAACGCCATCAGATCCAGTTCTGGTTTGCCCCATAGTTGGATCAGCTGGGCAAATACCTCCGGATGGAGCTCCCACTCCCCCGGATGAAAAGTCTGCCGACTTAGAAAATCCACCTCCCAGTTCTCTACTCCTGGGATATGGATAGATGAGAGATGGCAAGAGTGAACCTCTGCCCATACAATTATCTTTGAAACCTCCAACATTGCCAGGGGGCTTCTTGTTCCCCCCTGATGGTTGATATATGCTACAGTCGTGATATTCTCTGACTGAAATCTGATGAACCTGACCGCAGCTAGTTGAGGCCAAGCCTAAAGAGCATTGAATATCGCTCTCAGTTCCAGAATGTTTATCGGAAGGAGGGCTTCCTCCTGAGTCCACAAACCCTGAGCCTTCAGGGAGTTCCAGACTGCGCCCCAGCACAGAAGGCTGGCATCTGTCGTCACTATAGTCCACTCTGGCCTGCGGAAACTCCTTCCCCTGGACAGATGGACCCGAGATAACCACCAGAGATCCAGATTTAGCAGAGGGGACAAATCTGTGTAATCCCCATTCCACTGATTGAGCATGCAAAGTTGCAGCGGTCTGAGATGTAGGCGGGCAAACGGAACTATGTCCATTGTCGCTACCATTAGGCCGATTACTTCCATACACTGAGCCACTGACGGCCAAGAAGTGGAATGAAGAGCACGGCAGGAAGTTAGAAGTTTTGATAACCTGACCTCTGTCAGAAAATTTTTCATTTCTACTGAATCTATCAGTGTTCCTAGGAAGGAAACTCTTGTGAGAGGAAAGAGAGAACTCTTTTCTTCGTTCACCTTCCACCCGTGAGACCTCAGAAAGGCCAATGTCCGTATGGGACTTGGCGATTTGAAAAGTCGACGCCTGTATCAGAATGTCGTCTAAGTAAGGAGCCACCGCTATGCCTCGTGGCCTTAGAACAGCCAGAAGGGACCCCAGAACATTCATAAAGATTCTTGGTGCCGTGGCTAACCCAAAGGGAAGAGCCACAAACTGGTAATGCCTGTCTAAGAAGGCGAACCTAAGGAACTGATGATGATCTCTGTGAATCGGAATGTGGAGATAAGCATCCTTTAAGTCCACGATAGTCATATATTGACCCTCCTGGATCATAGGGAGGACGGTTCGGATAGTCTCCATCTTGAAGGATGGGACCCTGAGGAAATTTGTTTAGGATCTTGAGATCCAAGATTGGTCTGAAAGTTCCCTCTTATTTGGGAACTATAAACAGATTTGAATAGAAGCCCTGCCCCTGTTCCTCCATTGGATCACTCCCATAACCAGTAGGTCTTGAATGCAACGTAAGAATGCCTCTCTCTTTATCTGGTTTACAGATAATTGTGAGAGATGAAATCTCCCCGTTGGAGATGAAGCTTTGAAGTCCAGAAGATATCCCTGGGAAACATTCTCTAATGTCCAGGGATCCTGGACGTCTCTTGCCCAAGCCTGGGCGAAGAGAGAAAGTCTGCCCCCCACTAGATCCGGTCCCGGACCGGGGGCTACTCCTTCATGCTGTCTTAGAAGCAGCCGCAGGTTTCTTGGCCTGCTTCCCCTTGTTCCAAGCCTGGTTATGTCTCCAGACTGGTTTGGGCTGGGCAAAATTTCCCTCTTGTTTTGCATTAGAGGAAACTGAAGCTGCGCCACTCTTGAAGTTTCGAAAGGAATGAAAATTATTCTGTTTGGTCCTCAACTTATTGGACATATCCTGAAGAAGGGCGTGACCTTTACCTCCAGTAATATCAGAAATGATCTCCTTCAGACCGGGCCCGAATAGGGTCTGTCCCTTGAAGGGGATGTTAAGAAGCTTAGACTTAGAAGTAACGTCTGCTGACCAGGACTTAAGCCATAGCGCAATACGCGCCATAATGGCAAAACCTAAATTCTTAGCCGTTAGCTTGGCTAAATGAAAAATGGCGTCAGAAATAGAGTAGTTAGCCAACTTAAGAGCTTTAATCCTGTCTAGAATATCGTCTAACGGGGTCTTTACCTGTAGAGCCTCCTCAAGAGACTCAAACCAAAAGGCCGCTGCAGCAGTAACTGGGGCAATGCATGCAAGAGGCTGGAGAATAAAACCTTGATGTATAAATATTTTCTTAAGGAGACCCTCCAATTTTTTATCCATAGGATCTAGGAAAGCACAACTGTCCTCGACGGGGATAGTTGTACGCTTAGCTAGGGTAGAGACTGCTCCCTCCACCTTAGGAACCGTCTGCCACGAGTCCCGTATGGTGGCATCTATGGGAAACATCTTTTTAAAAGCAGGAGGGGAATGGTCTATCCCATTCCTTAGTAATAATTTCCGAAAACCTCTTAGGGTCTGGAAAAACATAAGTGTAAACAGGCACTGCAAAGTATTTGTCCATTTTACACAATTTCTCTGGAACCACAATGGGGTCACAGTCATCCAGAGTCGCTAAAACCTCCCTAAGCAATAAGCGGAGGTGTTCAAGCTTAAATTTAAACGCTGTCATTTCAGAATCAGACTGAAGACCTGCCTCGGCTTCTGAGTATTGTGAGGGTAAATCGGACACGGACCCTCAGATAGCAAATCCCTTGCCACGACTTTGGAGCATTGTGAGGGTATATCGGACATAACTACTAAAGCGTCAGAAAGCTCTGTATTAATTCTAGCCCCAGAACTGTCTCGCTTTCCTTGTAGCCCTGGCAGTTTGGAGAATACCTCTGTGAGGGTAGCATTCATAACTGCCGCCATGTCCTGTAAGGTAAAAGAATTAGACGCGCTAGATGTACTTGGCGCCACTTGAGCGGGAGTTATAGGTTCTGACACATGGGGAGAGTTAGATGGCATAATCTCCCTCTTTCCAGTCAGTCAGAGAATCCCCTGGAGATAAATCTTTAAGCGCCATAATATGGTCTTTATAGTTTATAGGAATATCAGTACATTTGGTACACATTCTAAGAGGGGGTTCCACCATGGCTTCCAAACATATTGAACAAGGAGTTTCATCTATGTCAGACATGTTTAACAGACTAGTAATGAGACAAGCAAGCTTGGAAAACACTTTAATAAAAGGTGAAACAGCAATTAAACAAAAACGTTACTGTGCCTTTAAGAGAAAAAAAATAGCACTTAAACTGCAAAACAGTGTAAAAATACAGTAAAGACTTTGAATTTTTTACAGTGTGAGTAAGGGACTAAAGCAGCATTGCACCCACTTGCAAATGGATGATTAACCCCTTAGGCCCCAAAACGGATTGAAAAACGTTAAAAAACGTTAAGTCAATTGAGCACCGTGCCACAGCTCTGCTGAGGCTCCTACCTGCCCTCAAATACGATTTTGTGCAGAAATAACCCCTTTGAAATGGTTCTCAGATGCCAGAGGCCTCCTCTACTGAAGCTGGATGTCTCAGTCTGAATTAAAACTGGGCAGTTAGAGCGCTAAAATAGGCCCCTCCCACCATGTACTGGATGTCAGAGGGGCCTTAAGAAAGTACTCCTAGGAGTATCTGACTAGCCATGCGGAAACTAGGCCCCAAATAAAGACTCATCTCCCTCAGAGAAAAAACGTCCTATTTATGAAATCATGTAAACGTTTTGACACTAAGTAATATAAACATGAGTATTACCTTGTTTTGTAAGCATGAACCCAGTCGCTGTTAAATCACTGCATCAGGCTTACCTCAAATATACAAGGCTCTGTCAGCATTTTATAGAACTTATTCATCTCTCTAGAAATAAAAATATTGAACATACCTTAAAGCAGGTAATCTGCAGGCCGTTCCCCCAACTGAAGTTTTCCCATATTCATCAGTTATGTGTGAGAACAGCAATGGACCTTAGTTACAAACCGCTAAGATCATCAAACCTCCAGGCAGAATTCTTCTTCTAATTTCTGCCTGAGAGTAAAACAGTACAACGCCGGTACCGTTTAAAAATAAACTCTTGATTGAAGGTAAAACTACACTAAGTCACCACATATCTCTTGATACTTCCTTTCTTGTCGAGAGTTGCAAGAGAATGACTGGGGGTGGCAGTTAGGGGAGGAGCTATATAGACAGCTCTGCTGTGGGTGTCCTCTTGCAACTTCCTGTTGGGAAGGAGAATATCCCACAAGTAATGGATGAACCCGTGGACTGGATACACCTTACAAGAGAAATAAGAAGTGCACAAACCCATGACTGGAAAACATTGTGCCCCCAGTATAACATGCCAGTTACCAAGCGGATTTGTATCACAGATATATGCATCACAGCTGATGAGCGGAATGCAGCTCTATCAGAGTGCTCATTCAAGCTTATAAATATTCTTATAAGGGTCAAAGAAAAGAAGTGTACTAAACCTAAAACTGCAATAACAGTCAAAGATGAACTAAAAACTTTTGAAAAATGTTCCAAGTTTACTACGTATAAAAAGAAAATGGATGAATCATTAAATAAATTTGATGTAGAACAAGCCCTCCAAAAAGGCAACACATTTAACCGTGATAAAGAAGACTACAAACAAAATAGAGTTTATAATTGGGCAGCTGTCCGTAGACAAAAACAGGGATTTAATTCCAAAAACAAATATACTGACAAAAATAAAAATGGCAAAAAGCAACAAGCCCAAAAAGAAAAAGGCAATGATACCAGCCAACCAAAGTCTAGTTTGAAAAAAAGTTAATTTATGCTTACCTGATAAATTAATTTCTTCTACGATACGACGAGTCCACGGATTTCATCCTTACTTGTGGGATATTAACCTCCTGCTAACAGGAAGTGGCAAAGAGCACCACAGCAGAGCTGTATATATAGCTCCTCCCTTCCCTCCACACCCCCAGTCATTCTACCGAAGGTTAGGAAGAGAAAGGAAAAGCTAAAGGTGCAGAGGTGACAGAAGTTGTAAAAAATTAAATATAATGTAAATCTGTCTGAAAAATTACAGGGAGGGCCGTGGACTCGTCGTATCGTAGAAGAAATCAATTTATCAGGTAAGCATAAATTTACTTTTCTTCTACGACGAGTCCACGGATTTCATCCTTACTTGTGGGATACAATATCAAAGCGACAGGACACGGATGAAACGGGAGGGACAAGACAGAGACCTAAACGGAAGGCACCACTGCTTGAAGGACCTTGCTCCCAAAAACAGCCTCAGAAGAAGCAAAAATATCAAATTTGGAAAAAGTATGAAGAGATGACCAAGTCGCATCCTTGCAAATCTGTTCAACAGAAGCACCGTTTTTAAAAGCCCATGTGGAAGCCACAGCCCTAGTAGAATGAGCCGTAATTCTTTCAGGAGGCTGCTGTCCAGCAGTCTAATATGCCAGATGGATGATACTCCTCAGCCAAAAAGAAAGAGGTAGCCGTAGCTTTGTGACCCCTACGACAGAAATCCTTAGTCGCCTGCAAGTAAAACTTCATGGCACGGACCACGTCCAGGTTATGCAACATATGTTCCTTCTTAGAAGAAGGGTTAGGACATAATGAAGGAACAACGATTTCCTGATTAATATTCTTATTAGAAACAACCTTAGGAAGAAAACCAGGTTTGGTACGTAAAACCACCTTATCAGAATGGAAGATAAGATAAGGCGAATCACATTGTAATGCTGAAAGCTCAGAAACTCTACGAGCAGAAGAAATAGCAACCAAAAACAAAACTTTCCATGATAACAACTTAATATCTATAGAATGCATGGGTTCAAACGGAACCCCTTGAAGAACACTAAGAACTAAATTCAAACTCCAGGGCGGAGCAATTGGTCTAAACACAGGCTTAATTCTGGTTAGAGCCTGACTAAAGGACTTAACGTCTGGAACATCTGCCAAACGTTTATGTAACAAAATTGACAAAGCAGAAATTTGTCCCTTTAAGGAACTCGCTGATAACCCTTTCTCCAATCCTTCTTGGAGAAAGGACAGAAACCTGGGAATCCTAACTCTACTCCATGAGTAGCCCTTGGATTCACACCAAAAAAGATATTTACGCCATATCTTATGATAGATCTTTCTAGTGACAGGCTTACGTGCCTGTATCAAAGTATCGATGACCAAATAGGAGAAACCCCGCTTAGATAAAATCAAGTGTTCAATCTCCAAGCAGTCAGCTGCAGAGAATTTAGATTTGGATGTTGGAAAGGTCCTTGAATGAGAAGGTCCTGTCTCAATGGAAGCTTCCACGGTGGCAGAGAGGACATGTCCACTAGATCCGCATACCAAGTCCTGCGCGGCCACGCAGGCGCGATCAGAATTACTGAAGCTCTCTCCTGTTTGATCCGAGCAATCACCCGTGGAAGGAGAGGAAACGGTGGAAACACATAAGCTAGGCTGAACGACCAAGGTACTGCCAAGGCATCTATCAGTTCGGCCTGAGGATCCCTCAACCTGGATCCGTATCTTGGAAGCTTGGCACTCTGTCGAGATGCCATCAGATCCAATTCCGGTCTGCCCCATCGGCGAATCAGAGAGGCAAATACCTCCGGATGGAGTTCCCACTCCCCCGGGAGAAAGGCTTATCGGCTCAAGAAATCCGCTTCCCAGTTGTCTACTCCTGGGATGTAGATTGCTGACAGATAACAAGAGTGGGCCTCCGCCCATTGAATTATCTTGGATACTTCTGTCATCGCTAAGGAACTCCTTGTTCCCCCCTGATGATTGATATAAGCCACAGTCGTGATGTTGTCTGACTGGAATCTGATTAATTTGGCCGAAGCCAACTGAGGCCATGCCTGAAGCGCATTGAATATTGCTCTCAATTCCAGAATATTGATTGGAAGTAGAGACTCCACCTGAGTCCATACACCCTGAGCCTTCAGGGAATTCCAGACTGCACCCCAGCCCAGAAGGCTGGCGTCCGTTGTCACTATCACCCACGAGGGTCTGCGGAAACACGTCCCCTGGGACAGATGATCCAGCGACAACCACCAAAGAAGAGAGTCTATGGTCTCTTGATCCAGATTTATCGGAGGAGATAAATTTGCATAGTCCCCATTCCACTGACCGAGCATGCACAGCTGCAGTGGTCTGAGATGAAAACAAGCAGACTGAATGATGTCCATTGCCACTACCATTAATCCAATTACCTCCATACACTGAGCCACTGATGGCCGAGGATGGGACTGAAGGGCTCGGCAAGTATTTAGAATTTTTGACTTTCTGACCTCTGTCAGAAATATTTTCATGTCTACAGAATCTTTCAGAGTTCTCAAGAAGGGTACCCTTGTCCTTGGAACTAGTGAACTCTTTTCTAGATTCACTTTCCATCCGTGAGTTCTCAGAAAGGACAACACTGTGTCTGTATGAGATTTTGTCAGATTATAAATTGAAGCCTGAATCAAAATATCGTCCAGATAAGGCACCACTGCTATGCCCCGCGGTCTGAGAACCGCCAGAAGGGACCCTAGAACCTTTGTGAAGATCCTGGGTGCTGTGGCCAACCCGAAGGGAAGAGCCACGAACTGAAAATGTTTGTCCAGGAAGGCAAACCTTAGGAATTGATGATGATCCTTGTGGATAGGAATATGAAGGTATGCATCCTTCAAGTCCACGGTAGTCATATTGACCTTCCTGGATCATTGGTAAAATTGTTTGGATGGTCTCCATCTTGAAGGATGGAACTCTGAGAAACTTGTTTAGACTCTTGAGGTCTAAAATAGGTCTGAACGTTTCCTCTTTTTTGGGAACTACGAAAAGATTTGAGTAAAATCCCTGTCCCTGTTCTGATCTTGGAACGGGACGAATGACTCCCATAGTAGAGAGGTCGTTTACACAACGTAAGAACGCCTTTTTTTTTTTTTTTTATATTTTATTTATAACCAACAAATGGTACAGTGGTAAGAAGACAAAACAAAAATACACCACACAGGGTGTAATAAAGTAACATAAAACTGATAAGGTTATATGATACAGTAGCACATATCAACGCAGAATTGTCAGATATAACAGTATACAAGGCTCATAATGTATTAGGATTTACACATGACTGATATGAATTAGAGAATGCGCTAGCATAGATATTCACTAGTACCACAATGTTGGGGGTTTATCTTTTTTAACCTAACATAATCAAACCTAACCTAACCTAAAATATAACATTACCTATGGAAAACTAAACTAAACATAATAGGGTAGGCCCAGAAGTAAGTGAACCATCATCTTCTTGGAAAGAAGAGCCAAATAAGTCAGTATCAAGGTAAATAAGCGATGTGTGTGAATATATTTATTACATATCAATGTGGAGTTTATATGCTTGTACTAATTTGTACTGAAGGCATGAGATACCTCCACCTGGGGTAGTGTTAGGGGTGGTTACCTGAATATCAGCTAGAGTATACTATCGAGCAAGTTACCCCCAGTAGGCAACCATATGCATTCCAATCGTTGGAGTATGTTAGACAGCAATGTGAGTCTAATAAACAGTATATTCACTATTTTAATAGATATAAGGTTCAAAACCTATGTGTATATAGGGCTTTAACTTTAACTTCAGGACTCTATGCATGTTACCATTGCATTAGGCATGTGGCGTGAGTATACCAAATAGCGATTTATTGCAGCATTGTTCTCTCCTTAATGACCCGATCAGTGAGTATAATAGGAGGAGCAAACTGGCAATTGATAGGATATAACATTAACATTAAGTGGGTTGCATCAGGGGACAGTGAGTCCACTAGCTGTGTATTTATAAAGCTCTAAACCTGCATACCTGAGACACACCGGGCCTCAACATTAATTAAATGGGGGGAACAAACACAGAAAACAAAAACAAGACCTTAACTAAAGAAAATAAGATAATACCCATGGCTTCTGAATGTATTAGGCTGTCTACAGAACAAAAAGACCTCTACATGCTAATAGGCAGTGCCGTACATGTAATGAGTTGGAGTGACATATATTGTAATGACCAACTAGTGGCAGGAGCATGGGGGAGCCACATGCCCACCAAGAGAGTCAACTTAAGTTTCAAATAAGATGAAATATGGATCAGTGGTATATACTGAGGGTTAACAGAACAGCAAGCCTAGTTGCCTTATAAAATACAAGGTTCCGCTTTGTTTCGTGGGGGTGGTAAATAGTTAAGTAGCTGTCTCCTAGCTGAAAGTGTGGAGATAATGTCCACTGCACTCTAGGGGACATCTGAGAAGTAGGGATAGCTGCAGGGTAGAAAAATCGCAATATGAAACATGAGGCAACAGCCACGGTTCAAATAGAAATGTAAGGATGACACAAGATCATGAAGTACACATAGTAATAATAAACAATATTAAAGTTCCATGGTGGGTTAATAACAGATATTGTCAGGGCTAAACAGAAACTATAGTCACCATGATGGCAAGAACATTACCCTGCAGTGTAGAGTAGATTTAACATTATAGCAGTCTGTATAAAATCCCAGCATATAATGTGAAATGGCAGGCACCATCTTAATTATCAGGCTAAACACAGGTACTATTCAAGTGGCAGCCCGAGCACCAGAAGAACCCGCTGGAGTGTAATCTTCACATTTTTAGCCTATCCCCTCTTTGGCCCAAACTATTGTTCCATCGTACAGGTCCGATAACCATGTAATCTGCTTTACATGATAGCATGAGAAGGGCAGTTCACTTGGCAAAAGTATCTGTGCGCGCTGGGGAAAACACACAGCTTCGCTCTTTGAAAATGTAGGGATCCCATATAGTATTTCAGTGGAAGACTGCTGCGCAGTGAGATCTGGATATAGCCGCGGGTCAGAGGAACCGCTGTTAAATCCTAAGGCTAGCTCTGGAACACACACGGCGGCAAAGTCTTGTACTAGGTCAGGTACAAATGGCATCTCAGTATTCTGCTTCTCTGTACGCCTTGTAAGGATCGAGCTCCCCAATTGAGTGGTTGATGCACCAGCCGTGATGGATCCCTCAGAGCTGAAAGCTCTCCTAGCAGACGACCGCAGCGGGGGCAGATCCCCCTCTGCATGACAGGACAAAGCCTCCTCGACTGGGTCCAAAAGAGAAGCTGTTGGGTTGGTAATTGCGGTGGGCCTATGCAGGTCTGTGGTGGGCGAGTTCTTCAGTTCCTGTGCTGGGAGGCAGCCTATGTATGGAGAACGATCTTCCTTGTAAGTTGACACACTACCATGTGTATTTGAGAGCAATAGCATGGCGTCTCCGTCAGCTGATAAGAAACCGGTTTGCTCGATGTTCCGAACCGTTTCTGCTGCACCACAGCATCTTGTGTTTTGCATCATTGTACACAGGTTGTTGCAGCTGTAGAGCAAGTTTTCAAGTCGTGGTAAAAAGATTGCAGACAGTGCCGCAGATATCTCCCTGTCTGAATCCATTACCTCGTGGGCGGTTGATTTTGAGCTGAGTCACTCAAACTTTGTATTCACTCAAAAACGACTTTCCGGGGTAGAAGGGTTGGTATTCCTCCTGTCTGCTAAGTGTTCTCGGACAACTTGCTTGTCAAGAGAGAGGCAGATTGCATGAATTGAAGGCTGCAGTGTTAAAATTAAAATAAATTTTCTTCAGAGCTGCTGAAGCTTGCAGCCATCTTGTAGAGCCGCCCACCGGAAGTCAAGAACGCCTCTCTTTTTATCTGGTTTACAGACAATTGTGAAAGAAGAAATCTCCCTCTTGGGAGAACATTTTTGAATTCCAGTTGATACCCGTGGGTCACGATTTCCAGTGCCCAGGGGTCCTGAACATCTCTTGCCCAAGCCTGGGCAAATAAAGAAATTCTGCCCCCTACTAGATTAGGTCCTGGATCGGGGGCCGCCCCTTCATGCTGTCATTGTAGCAGCAGCAGCAGCTTCTTGGGTTGTTTACCCTTGTTCCAAGCCTGGTTGGGTCTCCAGACGGACTTGGACTGAGCAAAATTCTCTTCCTGCTTTGTGGAGGAAGAGGAAGCAGAGGGAACTCCTTTAAAATTTTGAAAGGAACAAAAATTATTTTGTTTACCCCTCATCTTAACAGACTTATCCTGAGGTAGAGCGTGACCTTTACCTCCAGTAAAGTCAGAAATGATTTCCTTCAATTCAGGCCCGAATAGGATCTTCCCCTTGAAAGGAATAGCTAATAGCTTTGATTTAGATGACATATCAGCAGACCACGATTTTAACCATAACGCTCTACGCGCCAAAATGAAAAATCCTGCATTTTTCTCCGCCATCTTAGCAATTTGAAAGGCGGCATCTGTAATAAAAGAATTAGCTAGCTTGAGAGCCCTAATTCTATCTAAAATGTCCTCTAAAGGGGTCTCAACCTTCAGAGACTCTTTTAGAGCATCAAACCAAAAAGCTGCTGCAGTAGTAACAGGAACAATGCAAGCTGTTGGTTGTAAAAGGAAATCCTGATGAATAAATTTCTTTAGAAGACCCTCTAACTTCGTATCCATAGGGTCTTTGAAAGCACAACTGTCCTCAATAGGAATAGTTGTACGCTTAGCCAGGGTAGATATAGCTCCCTCCACCTTAGGGACAAACTGCCAAGAGTCCCAAATGGTGTCTGATATGGGATACATTTTCTTGAAATTAGGAGGCGGAGAGAACGGTATACCCGGTCTGTCCCATTCCTTCTTTATAATTTCCGAAATTCTTTTAGGAACCGGAAAAACGTCAGTGTAAGTAGGTACCTCTAGATATTTGTCCATTTTACACAATTTCTCTGGTGGTATCACAATATGGTCACAATCATCCAGAGCCGCTAAAACCTCCCGAAGTAACAGACGGAGGTGTTCAAGCTTAAATTTAAAGAACATAACGTCCGAATCTGTCTGAGGTAACATATTTCCTGGGTCTGAAAGTTCTCCCTCAGACAGCAATTCCCTGACCCCCAACTCAGAGCCCTGTGAGGGTACATCGGAAATAGCCAACAAAGCATCAGAGGACTCAGTATGCACATTAACTCCAGTCCTACTACATATACCCTGTAACACTGGTAACTTACATAATACATCTGTCAGGGTAGTTGACATAACTGCAGCCATATCCTGCAGAGTAAAAGAATTAGACGCATTTGAGGAACTCAGCGTGGCTTGTGTGGGCGTTAAAGGTTGTGACACTTGGGGAGAATTAGATGGCATATCCTGATTCTCTTCAGACTGAGAATCATCCTTAGGCACACTTTGTTTACCTAAAATATGCTTTTTACATTGTAAGGACCTTTCAGTACAAGAGGTACACAAAGTAAGAGGGGGTTCCACAATGGCTTCTAAACACATAGAACAAGGAGTTTCCTCAAGTTCAGACATGTTAAACAGACTAGCAACAGCCACAATAGTCTTAAATCACCTTATTTACTGATGCAAACGGAACTGGCATGATTACCCCTAAAAACTCCAGGTCTGAAACACACTTCAGCAAAGCCTTAGCCTTTAATGGATTTGCTGGGATGCATGAGAGAAAATATCTTCTCACAGGAGGCCTTACTCTGAATCCTATTCGGTACCCCTGAGACACAATACTCAGAATCCATTGATTTTGGACAGAATTTGTCCAAACATCCTTGAAAAATTTTAATCGGCCCCCTATCAGCTGAGCTGAAATGAGGGCCACACCTTCATGCGGACTTGGGGGCTGGCTTTGGTCTCTTAAATGGCTTGGATTTATTCCAATTTGAGGAAGGCTTCCAATTGGAAACAGATTCCTTGGGGGAAGGATTAGGTTTCTGTTCCTTATTCTGTCGAAAGGAACAAAAACGATTAGAAGCTTTAGATTTACCCTTAGGTCTTTTATCCTGATGCAAAAAAACTATTTTCCCCCTAGTGATAGTTGAAATAATCGAATCCAACTGAGAACCAAATAACTTATTACCTTGGAAAGAAAGAGATAGCAATCTAGACTTAGAAGTCATGTCAGCATTCCAAGATTTAAGCCACAAAGCTCTTCTAGCTAAAATAGCTAAAGACAGATTTAACATCAATTTTGATGATATCAAAAATGGCATCACAAATAAAATGATTAGCATGTTGAAGCAAGCGAACAATGCTAGACAAATCAGAATCCAATTCTTGTTGCGCTAAATTTTCCAACCAAAAAGTTGATGCAGCTGCAACATCAGCCAATGAAATTGCAGGCCTGAGAAGATGACCTGAATATAAATAGGCTTTCCTTAGGTAAGATTCAAGTTTCCTATCTAAAGGATCTTTAAAAGAAGTACTATCTTCCATAGGAATAGTAGTACGTTTAGCAAGAGTAGAGATAGCCCCATCAACTTTGGGGATCTTTTCCCAAACCTCTAAAGTAACTGCTGGCAAAGGATACCATTTTTTAAACCTTGAAGAAGGAATAAAAGAAGTACCAGGCCTATTCCATTCCTTAGAAATTATATCAGAAATAGCATCAAGAACTGGAAAAACCTCTGGAATAACTACAAGAGGTTTATAAACAGAATTTAAATGTTTGCTAGTTTTAATATCAAGAGGACTAGTTTCCTCCATATCCGATGTAATCAACACTTCTTTTAACAAAGAACAAATATACTCTATGTTAAATAAGTAAATTTGTCAGTGTCAATATCTGAGGCAGGATCTTCTGAATCAGATAGATCCTCATCAGAGAAGGATAATTCAGTATGTTGTCGGTCATTTGAAATTTCATCAACTTTATGAGAAGTTTTAAAAGACCTTTTACGATTATTAAAAGGCGGGATGGCAGACAAAGCCTTCTGAAAAGAATCAGCAATAAATTCTTTTAAATTCACAGGTATATCTTGTACATTAGAAGTTGAAGGAACAGCAACAGGCAATGTACTATTACTGATGGACACATTATCTGCATGTAAAAGTTTATCATTACAACTATTACAAAACTAGGGATGCACCGAAATTTCGGCCGCAGAAAGTTTCGTCCGAAAATGGCATTTTTGGTTATTTCGGTTTTCGGCCTTTTATTTTCGGTAAAATTATTGTGTAGCATATTTCAAATTTGATGCCAGCTTAGAGCTGCTGTCTGAGTTCATTACTTGACTTACTGTTTTGCATATAATAGTTTTCTAGGACTATACTTTATTTTGACAATTGGTAAAAAAAAAAAAATGGTTAAATATAATTCTGTTACACAGAACTAAATAAAGAATAATACTAGCGATGCACCAAAATTTGGGCCGCCGAAAATGTGCTAAAAATGTACAGCCCTCCCCTGTTCTATTGAGTTAAATGTCTATCCTTAGCATAAGGTGAACAGCACAGCACTGGCATGGTACACAGAGCACACACATGACATAATGATATTTGAAACCAGCAGTGCCCCTTTTTTTTGTTTAGAAGAAAAAAAACAAAGTTTTGAATACAGTTTTCAAAGGAGGATAAGGAACATTTTTATAAACACTTGATATTATCAGACACAGCCCTAAGCACACACAGTGAATATGTATAAGCCTTATATACAGTGCTCATACATCAGCCTCTTATGCGTAGACATTCTAATCGCCTGAGGCAAATATGCATGCACACTATATATGCATAAGCCCCAAGCTCGCACACAGTTGGTACAAATTAGCACCCACCAGACAGTGTAAACAAACAAGCATAGTAACTTTGTATAACCCCCTTGCACGTAAGGTCGTAGCTAAGTCCGGTGGTCCTGGTGATAGGTGACAGGTAGACTCCATTTGGGGCTCCGGACATATAATCTGACGGGTCAGTGTGAAACCAGGAACTAGGCGGAGATACGATGAGAGACTATCAGGTGCAGCCACACCTATCACACGGATAACTACACCCAAAAACAAAACACATTTCCACCTCATATTGTTGTCTGGCTATAACTACGCTCTTCCTTGTAGAGCTCCACCAGTTTCACTGCAGATCATGCCCTACGGTACGTGACCACGCTCATTTGTTGGAGCTTTCCCGCCTACAAGCTCTCTCAGCTACACACACACTTTAGTTAAAAAAAAGAAAAAAATCATTTCGGTTTCGTTTCGGTTTTCGGCCAGGGGCATACTGAATTTTTGTTATCGGTTTCGGTCCAGAATTTTCATTTCGGTGCATCCCTATTACAAACCACAACTGGAGATATAACCTCCACAAGTTTACAACAAATGCACTTAGCTTTGGTAGAACTGTTATCATGCTGCAGGGTTCCAACAGTGATTTCTGAGACAGGATCGGATTGAGACATCTTGCAAATGTAAGAGAAAAAAACATATAAAGCAAAATTATCAATTTCCTTATATGGCAGTTTCAGGAATGGGAAAAAAATGCAAACAGCATAGCCCTCTGATAGAAAAAAAAGGCAAGAGGCATATAGGAATGGGGTTTTAAATAATGAAAATCTATGGCGCCAAGTATGACGCACAACACAAACAGAATTTTTTTTGGCGCTAACAACATCCGGAAATGACACACTCGCGTTACTGAAGACCAACCTTGAAAAAGGACTCGGCATCCACTAAGACGCCGGAAGTGAAGAATTTGCGTCATCGAACGTAACTTTGTGCCAAAAAAAATCTCGCACCAAAAATGAAGCAATAAACTTTAGCATTTTGCGCCCTCGCAAGCCTAATTCTGCCCGCAAATTTGAAAAAAAGACTATACCCCAGGTAAGAAATGCATTCCTAAAAATGCATTTCCCAGATATGAAACTGACAGTCTGCAAAAGGAAATATACTGAAAACCTGAATCATGGCAAATATAAGTACAATACATATATTTAGAACTTTATATAAATACATAAAGTGCCAAACCATAGCTGAGAGTGTCTTAAGAAATGAAAACATACTTACCAAAAGACACCCATCCACATATAGCAGATAACCGTTTCAGTACTGGTTTGGCTATCAGTAGAGGTAATGGAATATGAGAGTATATCGTCGATCTGAAAAGGGAGGTAGGAGATGAATCTCTACGACCGATAACAGAGAACCTATGAAATAGATCTCCCGTGAGGAAAACCATTGCATTCAATAGGTGATACTCCCTTCACATCCCTCTGACATTCACTGTACTCAGAGGAATCGGCTTCAAAATGCTGAGAAGCGCATATCAACGTAGAAATCTTATCACAAACCTACTTCACCACCTCCATAGGAGGCAAAGTTTGTAAAACTGAATATGGTGAGAGGCTATTTATAGGCATTTTGAGGTTTGGGAAACTTTGCCCCTCCTGGTAGGATTGTATATCCCATACGTCACTAGCTCATGGACTCTTGCCAATTACATGAAAGAAAACACCCTTTTCTATATATGGATGTTTAGTGCTCAAAGTATTCCTTCCACAATAATATGGTCACATTCTCCATGCATAAAAAGCTTAGTTGCTGACAAACATAAATGTTCAAATCCATTTAGATGCTGTCTCTGCATGCTCTTAAAACGGATTCCCACAAACAAACAAGATACTTACAGGGCTTAAATGCATCACAAACACTGGATGTTGACACACAGACATATTTACACACATTCACACTGTCACATACCCTGAATACCCCACACTAGCATCTCACACAATGCGTGAAGATCACACAGCTGCTGTGTGCAATACACAAAAGACAAAAAAGTCCACGATATTATCATTTACTGTTGGGAATTTCACTCCTGGCCAGCAGGAGGAGGCAAAGAGCACCACAGTCAAACTGTTAAGTATCACTTCCCTTCCCACAAACCCCAGTCATTCGACCGAAGGGTAATGGAGAAAAAGGAGTAACACAAGGTGTAGAGGTGTCCGAGGTTTAAACAAAAATAAACTGTCTTAAATTTATCAGGTGAGATATGGTGAGTCCACGGCGTCATCATTTACTGTTGGGTACCAATACCTAAGCTAGAGGACACAGATGACTAGGGAGGGACAAGACAGGCAGACCTAAACAGAACTTTTGTAACTGTTTGTTTGGGACCCCATGTGAAATAAAGGTCTTTTAAGAAAACTTGGTGGCTGGAATACTCTTTGAATCTGGATTGACTGGGACCTGGCAAGTCCTTTTTTGTTCCGTGCCCCACTGAAAAAGCAAACATGTGCTGTTTTTTCAAAATCATTTGTGGATCAAGACCTAAACAGAAGGCACCACCGCTTGAAGAACCTTCCTCCAAAAGAGGCCTCAGCCGAGGCAAAAGTATCAAATTTATAAAATTTGGAAAAAGTATGCAAAAGAGGACCAAGTTGCAGCCTTGCAAATCTGTTCCACAGAAGCTTCATTTTTGAAAGCCCAAGAAGAGAAAATAGCTCTCGTGGAATGAGGCATAATTCTCTCAGGAGGCTGCTGTCCAGCAGTCTCATAAGCCAAACGAATTATACTTCTCATCCAGAGAGAAAGAGAAGTAGCAGTAGCTTTTTGACCTTTACGTTTCCCAGAGAAACAAACAAACAGGGCAGAAGACTGGCGAAAATCCTTAGTCGCCTGTAGATAGAATTTAAGAGCACGCACTACATCCAAGTTGTGCAACAAACGTTCCTTATGAGAAGAAGGATTAAGACATAGAGAAGGAACAACAAATTCCTGATTAATATGTCTATCCGAAACAACTTTAGGAAGGAAACCTAACTTAGTACGAAGAACTGTCTTATCGACATGAAAGATAAGATAGGGCGAATCGCACTGCAAAGCTGAGAGTTCCAAGACTCTCCGAGCAGAAGAGATAGCAACAAGAAACAAAACCTTCCAGGATAACATTGTAATATCTATGGAATGCAATGGCTCAAACAGAGCCTGCTGCAAAACGTTAAGAACAAGGTTAAGGCTCCAAGGAGGAGCAACAGACTTAAAACACAGGCCTAAATCTGTAAGGCTTTACAAAAAGATTGCACATCTGGCACGTCCGCCAGACGCTTATGTAGCAAAAAAAAAATAATAATGCAGAAATCTGACCCTTCAGGGTACTGACTGACAAACCCTTCTCCAGAAAGGACAAAATCTTAGGAATCCTGACCCTACTCCAAGAGTAGCCCTTGGATTCACACCAATAAATATATGAACGCCATATCTTATGGAAAATCTTTATAGAAACAGGCTTGTGAGCCTGAATCATGGTCTCAATGACCTACTCAGAAAACCCCCCGCTTAGACAGAACTAAGCGTTCAATCTCCAAGCAGAAGGAATGAAGGTGAAGGAATGGACCCTGAATTAAAAGGTCATACCTCAGGAACAACCACCGAGGTGGAAGAGATACATCTCCGCTAGGTCTGTATACCAGATCCCTTGACTATGCAGGAACTATAAAAAACAGAATTTATGCTTACCTGATCAATTTCTCTCTCTTGCGATGTATCGAGTCCATGGATTCATCCAATACTTGTGGGATATTCTACTTCCCAACAGGAAGTGGCAAAGAGAGCACCCACAGCAAAGCTGTCTATATAGCTCCTCCCTTAGCTCCACCCCCCAGTCATTCGACTGAAGGTTAGGAAGAAAAAGGAGAAACTATAGGGTGCAGAGGTGACTGAAGTTTTTTAATAAAATATACTACCTGTCTTAAATAGACAGGGGGGGCCGTGGACTAGATACATCACAAGAGAAAGAAATTTATCAGGTAAGCATAAATTTTGTTTTCTCTTGCATGATGTATCGAGTCCACGGATTCATCCAATACTTGTGGGATACCAATACCAAAGCTTTAGGACACGAATGAAGGGAGGGACAAGACAGGTACCTAAACGGAAGGCACCACTGCTTGTAGAACCTCTCCCAAAAATAGCCTCCGAAAAAGCAAAAGTATAAAATTTGGAAAATTTGGAAAAAGTATGAAGCGACGACCAAGTCGCCGCCTTACAAATCTGTTCAACAAAAGCCTCATTTTTAAAAGCCCATGTGGAAGCCACTGCTCTAGTAGAGTGAGCAGTAATCCTTTCAGGAGGCTGCTGGCCAGCAGTCTCATAAGCCAAACGGATGATGCTTTTCAGCCAAAAAGAGAGAGGTTGCCGTAGCCTTTTGACCTCTCAGCTTTCCAGAATAGACAACAAACAAAGAAGATGTTTGACAGAAATCTTTAGTTGCTTGTAAGTAGAACTTTAAAGCACAAACCACATCTAGGTTGTGCAACAGACGTTCCTTCTTGGACACAGAGAAGGAACAACTATTTCCTGATTGATATTCCTATTAGAAACAACCTTAGGAAGAAATCCAGGTTTGGTACGCAAAACCACTTTATCTGCATGGAAAACAAGATAAGGTGAGTCACACTGTAAAGCAGATAACTCAGAAACTCTTCGAACCGAAGAGATAGCTACTAAAAACAGAACTTTCCAAGATAGAAGCTTAATATCTATGGAATGCATAGGTTCAAACGGAACCCCTTGAAGAACTTTAAGAACTAAATTTAAGCTCCATGGCGGAGCAACGGGTTTAAACACAGGCTTGATTCTAACTAAAGCCTGACTAAACGCCTGAACGTCTGCCAGTCGCTTGTGTAAAAGAATAGAAAAAGCAGATATCTGTCCTTTTAACGAGCTAGCTGATAATCCCTTCTCCAATCCTTCTTGGAGAAAAGACAATATCCTAGGAATCCTAATCTTACTCCATGAGTAACCCTTGGATTCACACCAATAAAGATATTTTTCGCCATATCTTATGATAAATTTTCCTGGTGACAGGCTTTCGAGCCTGAATCAGGGTATCAATGACCGACTCAGAGAAACCACGCTTTGATAAAATCAGGCGTTCAATCTCCAAGCAGTCAGATGCAGAGAAATTAGATTTGGATGCTTGAATGGACCCTGGATTAGAAGGTCCTGCCTCACTGGCAGAGTCCACGGTGGAACAGATGACATGTCCACCAGATCTGCATACCAAGCCCTGCGTGGCCACGCAGGTGCTATCAAAATCACTGAAGCTCTCTCCTGCTTGATTCTGGCAACCAGACGTGGAAGGAGAGGAAACGGTGGAAACACAAAGGCCAGGTTGAAGGACCAGGGCACTGCTAGAGCATCTATCAGTACTGCCTGGGGATCCCTTGACCTGGACCCGTAACAAGGAAGCTTGGCGTTCTGACGGGACGCCATCAGATCCAATTCTGGTGTGCCCCATAGCTGAGTCAGTTGGGCAAATACTTCCGGATGGAGCTCCCACTCCCCCGGATGAAAAGTCGGGCGACTTAGGAAATCCGCCTCCCAGTTCTCTACCCCTGGGATATGGATTGCTGAAAGATGGCAAGAGTGAGTCTCTGCCCATTGGATAATTTTGGTCACTTCCATCATCGCTAGAGAACTCCGTGTTCCTCCTTGATGATTGATATAAGCTACAGTCGTGATGTTGTCCGACTGAAATCTGATGAATTTGGCCGCAGCCAGTTGAGGCCACGCCTGAAGCGCATTGAATATCGTTCTTAGTTCTAGAATGTTTATCGGGAGGAGAGCTTCCTCCTGAGTCCATAAACCCTGTGCTTTCAGGAAGTTCCAAACTGCACCCCAGCCCAGTAGGCTGGCATCTGTCGTTACTAAGAGCCACTCTGGCCTGCGGAAACACATTCCCTGGGACAGGTGGTCCTGTGACAACCACCAGAGGAGAGAATCTCTGGTCTCCTGATTCAGATGTATCTGAGGAGATAAATTTGCATAATCCCCATTCCACTGTTCGAGCATGCATAGTTGCAGTGGTCTGAGGTGTAGGCGGGCAAAAGGAACTATGTCGATTGCCGCTACCATAAGTCCGATTACCTCCATACTCTGAGCCACTGATGGCCGAGGAATGGAATGAAGAGCTCGGCAGGTGGCTACAAGTTTTGATTTCCTGACCTCCGTCAGAAAAATTTTCATCTCTACCGAGTCTATCAGAGTTCCCTTGTGAGAGGGAAGAGAGAACTCATTTTTTATGTTCACCTTCCACCCATGAGATCTCAGAAAAGCCAACACGATGTCCATGTGAGACTTGGCTAGCTGGAAAGTCGACGCTTGAATTAAGTTGTCGTCTAGATAAGGCGCCACTGCTATGCCCCACGTGAATAGGGATGTGCAGATACGCATCCTTTAAGTCCACGGTGGTCATATATTGACCCTCCTGGATCAGAGGCAGAATAGTCCGAATAGTCTCTATCTTGAACAATGGAACCCTGAGGAATTTGTTTAGAATTTTGAGATCCAAGATTGGTCTGAAAGTTCCTTCTTTTTTGGGAACCACAAACAGGTTTGAGTAAAACCCTAGCCCTTGTTCTGCTTTTGGAACTGGGTGAATCACTCCCATGGTATGTAGGTCTTCTACACAGCATAAGAACGCCTCTCTCTGTCTGGTTTGCAGACAATTGAGAAATGTGAAATCTCCCCCTTGGGGGGGGGGGGGAGTCTGAAGTCTAGAAGATAACCCTGGGCAACAATTTCTAAAACCCAGGGATCGTGAACATCTCTTGCCCAAGCCTGAGCGAAGAGAGAAAGTCTGCCCCCCTACTAGATCCGGTCCCAGATCGGGGGCTACCCCTTCATGCTGTCTTGGAGTCAGCTGCAGGCTTCTTGGCCTGTATAGGTCTCCAGACTGACTTGGATTGGGCAAAATTCCCCTCTTGCTTCGCAGCCGGTGAAGAGGAAGTGGGACCACCCTTGAAGTTTTGAAAGGAACGAAAATTATTTTGTTTGGTCCTCATTTTATTTGTTTTATCCTGAGGGAGGGCATGGCCTTTCCCTCCAGTGATGTCTGAAATAATCCCTTTCAGTTCAGGCCCGAATAGGGTCTTTCTTTTGAAAGGGATGTTCAAAAGATTAGATTTTGATGACACATCAGCTGACCAGGACTTAAGCCATAACGCCCTGCGCGCTAAAATGGCAAAACCTGAATTCTTTGCCGCTAATTTAGCCAGTTGAAAAGCGGCATCTGTAATGAAAGAATTAGCCAGCTTAAGGGCCTTAATTCTATCCATAATATCCTCTAATGGGGTCTCCATCTGAAGAGCCTCTTCCAGAGACTCAAACCAGAAAGCAGCTGCAGTAGTTACAGGAACAATGCACGCAATAGGTTGGAGAAGAAAACCTTGATGAACAAAAATTTTCTTTAGGAGATTTTTTATCCATAGGATCTTTGAAAGCACAACTGTCTTCAATAGGTATAGTTGTACGCTTTGCGAGAGTAGAAATAGCTCCCTCCACCTTAGGGACCGTCTGCCACGAGTCCCGCATGGTGTCAGATATGGGAAACATTTTCTTAAAAACAGGAGGGGGAGCGAACAGTATACCTGGTCTATCCCACTCCCTAGTAACAATGTTCGCAATCCTCTTAGGGACTGGAAAAAAATCTGTGTAAACAGGAACCTCTAAGTATTTGTCCATTTTACACAATTTCTCTGGAACCACTATAGGGTCACAATCATCCAGAGTCGCTAATACCTCCCTGAGCAACAAGAGGGGGTGTTCAAGCTTAAATTTAAAGGCCGTCATATCAGAATCTGTCTGAGGGAGCATCTTCCCTGAATCAGAAATCGCTCCCTCAGATAGCAAATCCCTTTCCCCTACTTCAGAACATTGTGAGGGTATATCGGATACGGCTACTAAAGCGTCAAAAGGCTCAGCATTTGTTCTTAACCCAGAGCTGTCACGCTTCCCTTGTAACCCAGGCAGTTTAGATAAAACCTCTGTGAGGGTTGTATTCATAACTGCGGCCATGTCTTGTAAAGTAAATGAAGTCGACGCACTAGAGGTACTTGGCGTCACTTGTGCGGGCGTTACTGGTTGTGACACTTGTGGAGAGCTAGATGGCATAACCTCATTTCTTTCTGTCTGAGAATTATCTTGCGCTATATTTTTAAGTGCTACAATATGTTCTTTAAAATTTATGGACATTTCAGTGCAAGTGGGACACATTCTAAGAGGGGGTTCCACAATGGTTTATAAACACATTGAACAAGGAGTTTCCTTGATGTCAGACATGTTAAACAGGCTAGTAATGAAACAAGCAAGCTTGGAAAACACTTTATTCAAAGCAAAACAATACTAAAGCAGTAAACTTTTCTAAATTTTTACAGTGGATTCATAAAGCTTTAGTAAGATTGCCCCACTAGTCAAATAAACGATTAACCCCTTAATGGAAAAACCGGATTGACAAAACGTCAAAAACCGGTGCAAAAACGTTCAGCTCTGCTGTGGCGCATACCTGCCCTTAGGGATAGATTTGTGGGGGAAAACCTTCCTTTAGGCCCTCAAGAACAGCAGGACCCTCCGGAGTAGCAGCTTCACGTCTTGTCTGTAAAATTAACTGCGCATCTGAGGTGCGAAAATAGGCCCCTCCCACCTCACTCGATGTCTGTGGGGCCTAGCCATGTGGGTTAATAACCCTTAAATAAGCCCAAATGAACCTCCAAAGTCCCTCAAAACGTTAATCCTTTTTAATAAAAAACGTTTTTCTCATAAGTGTCACCAGTAATAACTTAGCCCTTTATGCAAGCTGGAATTCCATACTAAGTCTCTGAAAACAGCTCACCCTTCCCTCATGGGGATACTGTCAGCTTTTTCTAGAATTATCACAGTCTGTCTAGAAAAAATTGACTGAACATACCTCAATGCAGCTTAGCATGCAACCGTTCCCCCAACTGAAGTTTTCCTGTACTCCTCAGCCTCTGTGGGAACAGCAGTGGATCTTAGTTACAAAGTGCTAAGATCATCATCCTCCTTGCAGAAATCTTCATCCCTTTTCTGCTAGAGAGTGAATAGTACACACTGGTACCATTTAAAATAAACTTTTGCTTGAGAAAATAAAACTAACATTTTTGTCACCACACTCACTTTACCCTTCCTATTGCTTAGAGCCGGCAAAGAGAATGACTGGGGGGTGGAGCTAAGAGAGGAGCTATGTAGACAGCTCTGCTGTGGGTGCTCTCTTTGCCACTTCCTGTTGGGAAGGAGAATATCCCACAAGTATTGGATGAATCTGTGGACTCGATACAGCTTGCACGAGAAATTACCGATGCTCACACACTTATTTGATACAAGCAATGACTCATGTAAGGAGAGCAAACTAAGGAACAAGGATGTAAGACTGAAATACCAAGGAACCACCTGGGATCCTAACAGAGCAGCCTGCTGATCTCCTGACCCTTAAACGTAACTAGGAAGAGTGACGTACTGCCATCTCCAACTCCAGCACCCCCCATTTGAGAGCAAACCCCTCCGGAGAAAGCGTCCACCCCCCAGGAGAAAAATCTGACTGCTCAAGAAGTCCGCTTCCTGAAATGCGAATAGTGGACAAACAACAAATATGAGCATCCGCCCACCAAACAATCCACTCCAATCATGGCTAAGAAAACTCCAGGTCCCTCCCAGGTGGTTGATGTAAACCACTGAGAAGAAATTTTCTTGGACAACTGAGACAAAGCCATCAGAGCATTGTAGACCGTTCTCAACTGCAAGATGGTTATGGGGAGACCAGACTCCTCCCAAGTCCACAGTCACTAACTCAACAGGTTGGTGTCCGTGGTAACTTATGACTCAGGAAGGTCTCCGTAAGCATGTGCCCCAAGACAGATGCTCCTGAGAAACCCACCACAGGAAACAATCTCATGTTGACAGATCTAGATCTATCCTCCGAGACGGAACCACATGACCCCCGTTCAACTATCCGAGCATGCATAAAAGCAGACTCTCGGATGTAATCGAAGGGATGATATCCAATGAAATATCAGACCAATTACCTCCATACATTGAGTCACTGAAGGGCCAAACAGAGTGCAGAAAGAGGCAAAAGGAGTGAATCCTTGATTTTCTGACCTCTGTCAAAAATATATGCAGGAGATAGGGAGACTAATATGGTCCCTAAGAAAACTTCCCCTGTAGGTGGAACAAGGGAACTCATTTTCAGATTCACTTCCCATCCTTGGGAATGAAGAAAAGACCACAAGGTCTCTGTATAAGAGTTAGCTTGTTGAAAAGATGGCGCCTGATGCATTATGTTGTTCAGGAAGGGCACCACAGCAATTCCCCAAAGCCAGAGAGCCCCCTCTGGGAGCCGTGGCAAGGCCACAGGGAAGAGCCACAAACTGAAAATGTTTGACAGAAAAGCAAAACTCAGGAAATTGAAAACATGCATCCTCCAGGTCTATGGTTATCATGAACTGACACTCTTGGACCAAAGGAAGAATGAAACCACTGGTTTCCATTTTGAAGGACTGTACCCTGAGAAAACTTGTTGAGACAAAAGATCTACCATAGGACGAAAAATTCCCTTTTTTTTCTTCTTTTTTTCAGACACCAAAAACTTCACCTTCTACATGCACCGAAGGCAAAGAGAATGAGTGGGGTTTGCGGGAAGGGAAGTGATACTTAACAGTTTGACGTTGGTGCTCTTTGCCTCCTCCTGCAGGCCAGGAATGATATTCCCAACAGTAAATGATGACATGGTGGACTCACCATATCTTAGGAAAGAAAAGTAATAATGCACCACAAATGGATATACTATTTAGCTTAGCACAACTATATTTTTATGAAATAATCTCCTTATAAATAAGGAAGTGAAACACTTAAAACATAACTTATTTTAAAAAAAAAAAAAAGGGACAAAAATGAAATAAAAACAGAAATAAGTGTGTGGTTCTTGTGTAATTATTTTGTTTCTGGAAATGTATGACACTAAATGTCCATATTATTAATAGTCCCAAAAGAAATGAAAATTAAAGCATTAGTCTATGGCGCCAATATGTATTTAATTTCAGTTCAAAACAACTTGACCCTTCATTCATACAAGTGGCTTGTTAGAAAAGTTCAAGTTTTTGCCAAAATGGGCCACATGTATTAAAGGCATGCAGACAGCTTCTCAACTGCCCACTGCTTCTTACATTGTAAGAAGCAGGCCTGCATGTGAGAACCTTTCCCGTAAGGGCTCCAGAGCAGCTCTCGCTGCTTCGTACATGGAGCCCAATGCATATGTTTATGGCAGTCTGCCGGTAGTAAATTAAATTAATTAAAAGCTGTAGATGCTCTAATTATCTGTACATAAGAGGGATAAAGTATCTGGTTACTATAATCAATAAAAGCATCATACGTATATTGGGATAAAATATAAATGAGACTTGCTTAGATATTACGTTATTCCTGATCAAAAATTATGTGTCCCCGACTGCCTGTCTGCAGTTTATCTGATTTGGGTTTAGTGGGGGCCCTGGCTACAGAGTGGGTGCCTTGTGCCTGGATGTGGGGTTTGTTGCTCGGGGGTCTGTTGCTGTAAAGGGCCATGGAGTGTGGGGTCTGTGATTAATAACTTTGCGGGGGTTAATCACATAGCATTACAGTGTTGCTAGTGTTAAAATTAGATTAGAACATGCCAATTTAACACTAATGGCCGTTTAAATCTAAGGTAGCCATAGACTTTCGTGCACTAATGTGAGAATAGTGCGATTGTCTCCGTCTCAAAGGAGAGAAACTTCATATTTGTTTAGATTTTCTATATGCTGAAAAGGAAGGCAGCAATGTTTTTGTTTGTGATTACAAAAGGTTAGAAAAAAAAAAACTCAACCTATTCTATTAGGGGATTGGGGCGATTATAGCAGAGACTTGGCCTTATGGGATCTCTGGAAATACTGGAGAGGGGAACTCCTTGAGAGGTCTGGATCAAGAAAACTAATGTTGTATCCCTGAGATACAATCACCCTAGGGTATCAAGACCTTTTCCATGCTCAAAGAAAGACATAATCTGCCAACAGGAATGGAGTACTTAAAGTGGCTGATGCATGATAGCCCACTATCTGTAAAGATCACTATGGAAACCCTTAGATGTCCTGTCTATTGGGTCTAAAAAGAGGAACTATCTTCTTAATAATGCTGGTTCGCCTGGCTAAAGTATAATTGCTCATACACTTTAGGGATTGTTTGTCAGGGTGCAAAGAATCAGACAGACGAGAAGTGCAAAAATAATCACACCTTTATTAAAAGCAAAAAAATAATAAAAAAAAGTCCACAAGTCAAAAAACAAGCCAAGAATCAAAACCAGAGCTGGTAGTCAGACGAGCCGAGTCAGGAGCCAAAGCGAGTAGTCAGACGAGCAGGAATCAGGAACAAGGAGAACAGCAGAGTCAGGAACAAGCCAGGGATCAGGAACCAGGAGGGACGTCAGACAGCCAGGTAATACACAGGAGATCTCGCAAACAGGTCTGAGACAACGCAAGGACAAAACATACTGAACAGAGGCCCTTTAAATAATAAGTGATGACATCACAATTCTAAGACTGCATCCTGTCTCACATGGATGATGTACACCAGTCTGGCCATAAAAGGAAGTGCAGGAAATGAGCAGCATCACACAGTATGCACCAGAGTCAGCAAGAGAGGTGAGTAAAATGGATGCCAGCAGCACATGGCAAACAAAACAGGGAAAAAACCCTGACAGTACCCTCCCCTTTATTACCCCTCCCCCGCGGGAGGACAAAAGGCTTATTGGGGAAATGGGCTTGGAAGGCACAGAGGAGGGCGGAAGCATGAACATTAGAGGAGGGAACCCATGAACGCTCCTCCGGACCGTAGCCCCTCCAGTGAACCAAATACTGTATGCGACCCCTGGACATACGAGAGTCAATAATGCTGCTGACCACATACTCCTCATGGTTGTCAACAAAGATAGGACGGTGACGAGGCAAGTGGTAAACTGATTACAAACCAATGGTTTCAAGAGGGAGACATGAAAAACATTGGAGATTGCAAGAGGAAGATCAAGAGCGTAGGCCACAGGATTGACCTGTCAGAGTATTCGAAAAGGACCAACATAACGGGGAGCCAGTTTATTAGAAGGCACACAAAGATTCAAGTTGCGGGAGGACAGCCAAACTCTCTCACCAACCTGGTAGGAAGGCGCGGGCAGACGCCTACGATCAGCCTGGAACTTTTGGCGCTGCGTAGAACGATGAGGGCAATCCTGAATCTGCACCCACGTGGAACGGAGTTGCCAGAGATGCTCCACCAAAGCCGGAATACCCTGAGACATGAATGAATCGGGCAACAAGGATGGTGGAAACCCATAATTCGCCATGAACGGGGATAACTTGGAGGCAGCATTAATAGCACTATTACGAGCAAACTCTGCC
This sequence comes from Bombina bombina, assembly GCF_027579735.1. Classification (NCBI taxonomy): domain Eukaryota; kingdom Metazoa; phylum Chordata; class Amphibia; order Anura; family Bombinatoridae; genus Bombina; species Bombina bombina. The sequence goes on from NC_069499.1 coordinate 748,432,872, forward strand.
CAAGGTAACAGTTCAGACCAATTATTGTGGTGATCCGAGACATAGCAACGGAGGAACTGTTCCAGAGCTTGATTAGACCGTTCCACAGCCCCATTGGATTGAGGGCGATATGCCGAGGAGAACGCCAAAATCTGGAGACAAACTGGCTACCCCGGTCTGACACTATCTCCTTGGATAACCCATGTAAACGGAAGACCTCCCGGGCAAAAATTGAAGCAAGCTCCTGAGCGGTAGGCAACTTCTTCAAGGGAATGCAATGTGACATTTTAGAAAAACGGTCAACAATATTGCCATTGGAAACAGGGAGCTCGACAATGAAGTCCATGGAAAGATGTGTCCAAGGACGCTCACCATTAGCAATAGGTTGAAGAAGACCCACAGGAAGACGTTGAGGAGTCTTGTTCTGTGCACAAACTGAGCAGGAGGCAACTGCGCAGCAACATCAGAACGAAGACCTGGCCACCAGAATTGTCGAGTGAAAGACCAAATCATTTGGTTCTTGCCTGGGTGACCTGCGGCTTTAGGATAGTGGTAAGGGTGTAAAAGTTTAGTTAGAAGATTCTCAGGAACAAAACTCTTAGGTTTCTCAGGAGGTGCAATTGTTTGTGCAGCCAGGATCTCCTCCCCAAGGGAGAAGTCAAATTAGTACGTATGGTAGCAAAAATATAGTCAGGAGGTATAACTGGAGTAGGTACAGACTCCTCCTTGGACAGAGGGGAAAATTGTCGAGAGAGGGCATCAGCCCTAACATTCTTACTACCAGGCAGACAGGAGACCACATGAAATTCCGGACCTGCGTCAGTCAAGACTGGGATTGTGCTTATGGAGCCAGGGATAACCAAGAACAACTGGAAAATGTGGAGAGTTTATCACCTGGAACTGGAGGGTTTCAAAATGGAGAGCCCCAACAGCCATGGATAACAGAGCAGTTTCGTGAGTAACGAGTGCGGGCTAAAGGGGCCTGCCATCAATGGCCTCAATAGCAAGCGGAACGGACCGAGGCAAAACAGGAATGGAGTGCTTTCATACAAAAGCTTTGTCAATTAAATAGCCCGCAGCACCAGAGTCAACAAGAGCGTGGGTGACTATGGAGGAGTCCACCCAGGAAAGGACAACCGTGACCAAAGGTTTCTCCTTTAGCGGTTCTGGGGACGAGGATAAACCACCCAAGATCTGCCCCCGACAGGACCTTAAGGTGTGAGCGTTTCCCGGTCGTGTAGGACAAGACTTCAAAAGGTGGCCCTGTAACCCACAATAGAGGCAGAGCCCCTCCCTCCTCCTAAAGGCCCTCTCCGCCGCGGAGAGACGCTTGAATCCCAACTGCATCGGCTCAGCAGTACCTGGTGACTCGGGACCAGGAGGCATGGGAGGAGAGGGAGGCATGGGTGGGAACGAACACGTAGGAGACAATGGAACAGGTGGCTTCCGCAAGCGCTCCTTGAAAGAGGGCCTCTCTCGGAGTTTGATGTCAATTAGGATAAAAAAAAAAAAAGACACCAATGCCTCGAGATCTTCTGGTAATTCTCTGGCAGCAACTTTGTCTTTAATCGCATCAGAGAGCCCATGAAAGAAGGCGGCAACAAGGGCTTCATTGTTCCTACCTCTGCAGCAAGCGTACGGAACTCAATGGCATACTGAGCAACAGATCTTGTACCTTGCTGAATGCACGAGTCGTTTAGCAGTAGAGGAGGAGCGAGCCCAGAACATCAAATACCCTTCAAAAGGAGGCCACAAATTCAGGGTAATTTGAAATCACATGTTTATTAGTCTCCGACAAGGGATTAGCCCAGGCAAGAGCTGAGTCAGAGAGTAACGAGATGAGAAAACCCACCATAGCTCTGTCAGAGGGAAACACCTGAGGTAACATCTCAAAGTAAATGCCCACCTGGTTCAAAAACCATCTGCACTTATTAGGATCACCTCCATAACGCTGAGGTAGAGGTGCAGAACCGGACATGCTCCTGGTAGGACTAGATGCAGCAGGGTTTGCAGGGCTAGTGCAAATTGATCCAAGCGGTGATCCTGTTCATCCATTATAGCAGGTAAAGGTGGATTATTAGCACCATCTGGATTCATGGCCCTTCCGTAATGTCAGGGTGCGAGGAATCAGATAGACGAGAACTGCAAAAATAATCACACCTTTATTAATAGCAAAAAAATAATAAAAAGTCCACAAGTCAAATAAGCCAGGAATCCAAACCAGAGCTGGTAGTCAGACGAGCCGAGTCAGGAGCCAAAGCGAGTAGTCAGACAAGCCAGAATCAGGTACAAGGAGAACAGCAGAGTCAGGAACAAGCCAAGGATCAGGAACCAGGAGGGACGTCAGACAGCCAGGTAATACACAGGAGATCTCACAAACAGGTCTGAGACAACGCAAGGGCAAAGCATACTGAACAGAGGCCCTTTAAATAATAAGTGATGACATCACAATTCTGAGACTGCATCCCGTCTCACACGGATGATGTACACCAGTCTGGCCATAAAAGAAAGTGCAGAAAATGAGCAGCATCACACAGTATGCACCAGAGTCAGCAAGAGAGGTGAGTAAAATGGCTGCCAGCAGCACATGGCAAACAAAACAGGGAAAAAACCCTGACATTGTTTCTCCCACCCTCTACTTGGAAGGCAGGGGTGGAAAACATGGCCTTAATATATTGGCGGATGGGAAATAAAATAAAAGGCTCTTTAGGTCTGTCCCATTCCTTGGTCAATATTTCTGTGACTGACTCACGCACATATATTATAATTGTTTAAACCTTTATCTCCTCTCTAGGGAGGGGAGGTTCTGAGATTAAGTGTCTAATTGCAATGCACCCTGTATACGATGGGGACTTAAACAGGTCGCTCATTAAGGAAGATCCTGGCAAGATAAGGGCTTGTGAAAGTTCACCTTATGCCACATGCATGCATCAGCGCAATATGTCAGAGGGCATATATTATTTTTTGGCATTCACTATTTAATATAGATTTTAGAGAGCAAGACACACCAGACTACTCTGACCCAATGTAACAAATCAGCACAGGAGAAGTGCAGCTGAGTAGGGGGGGGACACAAATTATATCCTTACAAGTAAGCAGTAATATGAGAGCTGTATATGATCTATAGATCTTCCCAGCAATCCTTAAAGTAATGGTCCACAGACCTTGAGTTACACCTATATACTCAATGTGAGTAGTATTAGGATAATAAGATTAATTTTATTAATTAAGGATAGTAATGCGGATTATGTACACAAGAGATAAATGAAAGAGGTCTCACGGAAAATTATGTATATACTCTGTACGCAACCACTATAAAAGAAAACAAAAAAAAAATCAGTTCCCCAAAATAGGTTAAAAATAGTGAACTTAAAACATATGAGGTTGCGCTAAAAAGGGCAAGTGTTATAGGAATAGAGCTAAATGTATTTTAATGTAACTAAAAGCATGTTTTACAGCATAAAATGTATAACAATAAAAATAATTTTTAAAAAAAACTCATGGGTAGATAGTAAAGTCCAGACTGTTTGGATTGCTCAAAATATTGTCCCACAAATTGTTAAAATTCAACTTTACCAAAACAAATATTCAGATAATCCTTGTAAGGCTGCATATGTTCCAAGGCAGTAATTATAACTACCACTGTAGGATGGTCCCTCTCTAATGAAATTATGAAGATTTGCAGGATTGATTGTTTAAGCATCCATGATTCTCAGCTAGAGACTAATTTATTTATATAACGTGTAGTTGGAGACTTATTTATTTATATATTTATATTTAAATTACTTTTTAGGTATAAGTGAGAAAGTCTGAGTTAAAGTCTCCAGTAGTACCGGAGAGCACTAAAGATGGTTCTAGTATTCTTAAAGTGACAGGGGTCAATTATATATAAAATGTTATTTGTTCAAATTGATTTAATAAAGTGTTATGTGTATGTATTTTTCCCTAGGCTATGTGAATCCGCATTTAACGTCGGAAACTGAAAGACTGAGTGTAATCCCAAGCGGGATGATCTTGTGCAATATCACCATTTTATGAAAGAAAAGATGACTATTATTTAAGAAAGCTAAAACTGTAAAACCTAAACAATAATCTCTCATTACAATTCAGTTTATGGAATATGCACAGATTTTAAGAATCACACAAACATGCCTGTTAAGAGAAAAGAAACTGCAGAGTAAACTCAGCTGTTGTGGTGTAATGTCTTTGCAAGTAAAAAGGCTAATTCATGCTCTCGTTATGGAACAAATATAATTTATGAGCATCTCCTGCTCCAATTATCCCCTCCTGACAGGGCATGAATATGTGCAAACATGACATCACCTGCTACCATACTCAGCTGCTGCGTTCAGCTCAAATCTCAGCCCAAGGGTATCAGAGACTATCTTGCTTATTCCTGAGGTGTGCTTCCTTCCTCGTGGTGATTTCTGCTGTCAGTGCAATTGTGACACATGACCAAAACAATGTGCATACTGGAAAAATATAAGTCATAGCTGATAAACATTATTTCTATTACAGAGCTTTCAAGTCACGCTATGAGGCGTTGTGACCAACTATTTGGCATTTTCTCTCCAGTTCACACTATGGATTAGTAAAATTCCTCCATAAAAAACAAATCTGGTCCTGTGTGATTGTGCAGTTTTAGAAAACTTCAATAAATTTGCATTTGATCATATCACAAGGTGAGGGACTCACTACAACTTACTTATTCACGTATGATACTTCAGGGGAGGACAGGGGTGAAACAGTTTTACTTCATGTGTGAATAAATCATTTATGCAGAATGTCTTAGTAAGTGCCTCATATTTTTGGACTCTAATTTAGGATTGAGTGCACCCTGAGTGGATGACTTCTACCGAGAGTGCTAGCCATAGAGGATTGTGTGTGTGTGTATGTGTGTGTATATACACAAACATTACAAATATAAAATGTATTTATTTGTAATCATTTTCAAATCCCCTTTATCAACTTTTGATTGGAGGCCATCCTTGTCAGTTTATTTTTTAGGTCACATCTCAAGTGGCGAGAACCAAAATCTGTTTGCAGTAACAGCTTGTACCTCATATAACTACCGTATTTTTCGCTCCGTATTTTTCGCTCCATAAGACGCCCTTCTTTACCCCTCAAAAGTAAGGGGAAATGTCTGTGCAGGCCCTGTTCTTGCATGTTTAAGCTATTTACCAATTTTGTTAGAGCAGCGGGGTTAACAGTGGCAATGGTGTCACATTGGAAAAAGAAAAATGTCCAAGTACAGCACTAAAGTACCGGTAACTGCTTCAATAATGTGTCCGGATCAGTACAGATGGTGTCACATCCCCTTATTGCGTTCCACTTCCTGTGCGCGGGGCGCAGGTTACCGGTATCTGTCACTGAGTGAATGAGGAAGCGCTGTACAACCCACACAGTGTGTCTGCGGGAGCAGGGCAGAGCTTTTCACCCGACACTGGGGGCTGATCTGAGTGAAGCTTCTGTGTGAAGGCCCGCTGCAGCTAGTGCTACTGAACTTATCCCGGTGAAGAACACTGTCAACAGGTGAGCCATATGCTGCACTAGTTTTACTGTTCGTGGGCTGGAGGAGCAGGTGAATTTTTTTTACGGTATATACCGGTATATACTGGTATGAATTCAAATCTGGCCCTTAATGTTTTAAAAATTGGCACTGCGGGTTAGGGTTATTAGGGTTTGGGGTTATTAGGGTTAGGGGTTTTTCGTTTTAGGGTTATTAGGGTTAGGGGTTTAGGGTTATGGTTATTAGGGTTAGGGGTTATTAGGGTTAGGGGTTATTAGGGTTAGCCCCCTCCCCATGGCACATCAGGCATCAGGAAATAGAAATTGTTCCCCCCAGGACACCTAATGACATGTTATATATCGGTAGTTAAACATTAAAGGTCCTTTATTTACCTATTTATTTACTGGTATACAATACCTGTATGTTTGATTTTAGCCACCAATTACAGTAGCAAGAGCTACTCAGGTGCTGAACCAAAAATGAGACGGCTCCTAACCTTACAGTCCTACTTTTTAAATACAGATAGCAAGAGAAGAAACAAAATTGATAATAGGAGTATGGTAAATTACTGTAGAAATTTGCTTAACATTGCATGCTCTGTCTGAATCATGAAAGAAAAAAAATGGTGTTTCATATCCCTTTAACTAGCAATGGGGATGGTATGTACCGGTAATCATGGCGAGCGTGGGGAGCGGCAAAATGTATCCTCACCGTAGCGCACTACTGTATATCCCAGAAAGTCCAGAAGTCAAAATCTACCGTATGTATAAATCCAAGATGCTTTACAGTATTTCATTTCAAACTTTAAAAGCCTCCATAAAACACTGCTATTCACCAAACACAATCACAGTGTGTACAGGTCTTATGGAGCGAATGTGTAAGTGCCCTGGAGCCAAATCGCCAAGTGGAGGGGTGAAAAGCAGAGAAGCATACTGAGATTGTGCGGCATGGAGGAGGGAAGGATGCAGAGTTGTCTAAAAACTAGGTGCGTCTTATGGTCAGGTGCGTCTTATGGAGCGAAAAATATGGTAAGTGTTCTGTACTCAGGAGCCAAATTATGTATATTCTTGATTTAGTATTATATTCCTTTTCTGTTTAAACAATATATGACAAACTGCATACAAGTATTTTTATGTTCCAATATTTATACCACTTCCCCTTTTTCCTTTTCTATATCCCCATCTTGTTATGCTATTTTGAAAATCATTTAAAAAAATGTGAAAAAAAAAATAAAAAATAACTAATAGTTAAAATATATTACAATATTCATAAATTAATTTTCTAATCAAATAATCACTATATTTTCTAAACTAAGATTATTTGAAAATTCCAAATAAATTATATTTATCAATGTAATAAATCAATATAAAGGTTGTATTTTTATTTATTTTTTTATTTTTTTTAAACATCTACTGATGAACAGTATTTTTCGGTTTTCACAATTAGACTTATTTTAAAGATAAATTTAACCCTTTCCTGCCGTTAGGACATTCCATGTCATCCTAACTGCACTGTACTTTAGCCATAGCCGCTTCCTAAATGGGATGGTGTGGTGGAGGGCATGCCTAGCATCATAGGCATTCCCCCCTGACCCGATCCCGTCATTGAAATCCTGCAACTGCATGAACGATCGGTAACAAAAGTTTATTTTCTCATAAATTATTTAGATGCCAATACTTCTGAGGTCATGTCATTCTTAAAGGGATACTAAACCCATTTTTTTTTTTTTTCATGATTAAGATAGAGCGTGACATTTTAAGCAACTTTCTAATTTACTCCAATTATCACTTTTCTTCATTCTCTTGCTATCTTTATTTGAAAAAGCAGGAATTTAAGCTAAGGAGCTGGCCCATTTTTGATTGGTGGCTACATTTAGCTACCAATCAGCAAGTGCAACCCAGGTGCTGATCCAAAAATGGGCCGGCTCGTAAGCATTCTTGCTTTTGAAATAAAGAGAACAAAGAAAATTGATAATAGGAGTAAATTAGAAAGTTTCTTAAAATTGCATGCTCTATCTGAATCATGAAAGAAAAAAATTGGGTTTAGTATTACTTTAACAATATTGGTTAGAAAATGTGATAATGAATAATCTTCCACAGTGATTCCAATATAAATGGAAAAAAAAAAGAATCGAACAAATCTGTATAAATAAGTAGATTTTTTTTTCTTCCACAAGATAAGCAAATTCATGCAAGCTATGACATTTTTCAAAGCAGACAGGGCTGCCTATAGGACCAAAATAACCTACATTCAAAGTACTGCTACAAGAAGTATCTGCATGGGATTTTTTTTAATCTAATCTAAATTGCCTCCAAGAGACTTCATGACATCAATGCCAGGGTTTGGCAAACCCAGGACCCAGATAGCCACTGGCTTCTAGAATTTTACCCCTGGCTCCTGTTTGGGCTTTTATCCATATATCTATTTACAAATACCACTGTCTGGCTCCTAAAAATATGTCCAGATCCTAAATATTCTTATTGGCTTCAAAATTTTAAACAGATTTGTCAACACCTGATCTATGCAGACAGGTTAGTTAACTGAAAGCAGCTACAAATGATTAGAAATAAAACAAAATATTGTCCACAATATTTCATTATGACAAATTGTCAAGAAAAAAAAAAAAAAAACATAACATGGAGAAAAAAAATGCGTGAAGAACTATATCACAAAACCAGTTGCTCCTATGCTGCCCTGAATACGTTCCACATAGGAAATAAAGGGTTAACATTTTCAGTTAAAAGGGACAGTAAAGTCAAAATTAAAAATGTTCACGATTTAGAGCATGCGATTTTAAACAACTTTCCAGTTTACTTCTATCATCAGATTTGTTTTGTTCTCTTGGTATCCTTTGCTAAAAATCATACCTAGGTAGGCTCAGGAGCAGCAATGTTGGAGCCATCGGCTAATTGATGGTGAAAAATATATGCCTCTTGTCATTGGCTTACCAGATGTGCTCTGCTAGGCCTTCGTAGTGTTTTGCTGATGATCAATAACGATACCAAGAGAATGAAGAACATTTGATAGTAGAAGTAAATTGGAAATTTGTTAAACAATTGTATTCACTATCCAAATCATAAAAGAACATTTTGGAGCTTTTTTCTCATATACTATTTTTTTTATCTGTGCATTTGTCTACTGTTTATTAGCAAAGGGTTTAGTTGTAAATTGTTGAATTAACCTGTGCCAAAGCAAGGATCACCTCACACAGTCATTGTACTGGAAAAAAAAAAATCTCACACATTTATCAAAAAAACAGGAATTAAACACGCTACAAATAAAAACAAATAAGTAGATTTGAATTGAAATTGAAACTAGCAGGAAATACATGTTTGTGCACAACGGTTGTATTAAATCTCGCTGGTTAATAAGTGTGAACTCTCACAGCTCTCTTGTTGGAGGATGAATGTCCATTCTTCAAAGCAGAAGACATTGTTTTACTTAGCCCAAAAAGATTCATGAAAAATTGTAACACAATTCTGACATAAAATGTTGAAGATGTAAGGAAAAAAAAACATTTGAACGCGATATCCCTTTAAAAACTCTCTAAAATGAATGGAACCTGCCGCCTTGGCTCTATACGTCACTGTACACGACAACTACAGTTGTTTGCAAGAGTAAAATTAAATGGTTAAATACTGTAGTGCACATACAACATTAGTGAATGAGAAATTAGATTTTGTTTTTGTATGTATAGGCTCTTTTTAAGAAACAGCAAGACCTCTAGCTCACCTGTTTAATCTGGTGAAGACGGCTACTTGACATGCGGATAGGAGAAGATGGCACAATCTAAAAAGAAACGATAAAAAGCTAAGCTAAAAATTATGGCAATTGTTAAAGTCCATGGTAATATCTTAGTGACACATAGATAAGGGGATTTTGCAAAGCAATATATAAACAATTAGATTTTTTTAAAAGTAAAGATCAATTTATAGGCCCAGTTGGAAAGAAAATCCCACAATACTTCCAAGCAACAGCTGCTCAAATTAAAAAAGGTATGTATGGTAAAATGAAAATAACAGAAAAGAATCCATATAAATGGGGTTATTTAGTACCAAAACTGCAACAAATTTAAAAACCCTTCTTCTGCAAGAAAGGGACTCTAGTACTGTATAGATTCACATTACACACCCACAGAGCTAATACTGCAACATATGGAAAAACAAAACAATTTTCCAACAATTTTCAAATTAAAAAAAAAAAAAAAAAAAGTGGAAAAATTAAATAATGAGAGTAATTGCATAGAAACAGCAGATAAGAGCCATAGGCTCAGCAAGTCTGCCCGATATTACCTAACAGTATAAACTTATCTAGTTTGTAGGATAGCCTTATGCTTGTCCCATGCATTTTTAAAGTCCCCTACAGTGTTTGTCGCTACTACCTCTTGAGGAAGTTCATTCCATAAATCAATCACTCTTTCTGTAAAGAAGTGCTTCCTCAAATTACTCCTGAATCTATTACCCTTTAGCTTGAGATCATGACCCCTTGTTCTTAAATTTTCCATTTTATGTAAAATACCCACAGCCTCAGTTTTACTAAACCCTTTAATGTACTTGAAAGTTGCTATCATATCACCTCTTTCCCTTCTCTCCTCTAAGCTATACATATTTAGGTCATTGAGCCTATCCTAGTAAGTTTTATTTTTTAGACCATGTACCGTTTTGGTAGCCCTCCTTTGCACAGAATCCCCCTCCTATTGCTTTATATAATTAAAACATTTTAATTTAAAATTTTCTTGGTGTCTAATGTCCCTTCAAACCTTTTTGATTCAAACAAATAAATTATGCTTACCAGATAATTTTCTTTACTTCTGTATGGGGAGAGTCCACAGCTGCATTCATTACTTTTGGGAATACTGGACCTGGCCACCAGGAGGAAGCAAAGACACCCCAGCCGAAGGCTTAAATAAATACCGCCCCCACTTCCCTCATCCCCTAGTCATTCTGCTAAGGGAACAAGGAACAGTAGGAGACATAGGGTGAAAAAGGTGCCAGAACGACAAATAAAAATAATTTAAAGGCTGCCCATGGAAATAACGGGCGGAGAGCTGTGGGCTCTCCCCGTACAGAAGAAAAGAAGAAAAGAAAATGATCTGGTAAGTATAATTTAAGTTTTTCTTTTTAAATAAGGGAGAGTCCATAGCTGCATTCATTACTTTTGGGAAATCAATACCCAAGCTTAAAGAGGACATTGAATGCAAACGAGCAGGAACAAAAAATGCGGCCCATTCTGAGGGCACCACAGCCTAACACATCACTCAAATTCCGGATACAAAACTACTTCAACCGAAGCAGAAGGAACAAAAAATTGGAAGAGGACACAGCAACTGCACATCAATCAGAACCATAAGATCCCTGTTAAAGACCACTCATAAATCCTGGGCTCAACTGAGCACAAAAGCCGCTTAGGAGACAACAGTCCCACTGACTAGAGGCACACAAAAGTTAAACCCTCTCCATGATCAATGGCAAGAGGAAACAAACTAACTCACCCATACCACAGTCTCCCCAACTAAAAGGAAAGGAAGAATCAGATAAAAGAAGGTCAGAAACATCCTCCAGAAAACAATCCCCGAAGAGTCAAGGACAGAACAGAAAAAGAAGCCCCAAGCATAACTCGAAAAAGAGCAGACTACAAGGCTGCAAGAGGATAATGCCCCGCAGAGAATACTCTGCAACGGAGAGAAGGAGGAAAAAGGGAAAATTCCAGACGACCTCCTACACATCCAAAGAATCAATGTAGAGCCTTAACCAGATACAAATATCCGGAAGGATGAAAAGGTAGAAAATAACTACCCTACCACAGACAGCTTTCTAGTACAGATAACTGAACAACCACAGGTCAGAAACACCAGGAGCCAACAGGAACAGAATAGTAATCTCTGTTCATGCCACAAACTAAAGCCGCCGGCTTCCATTCGATAGGAAGACAGACTAAACAATAAGCCAACCAAGTAGCTAGCAAACGAGCACCAGGACCTTCCTGGAAAAGAGGAAGAGAAAAAAAAAAAAACTCAGAAAGCAGAGCGGACCAACTCCACCCCTACTAGTTAACGGGGTAAGGGAGGACAACACCCTGACCAATGAAGAAAACCAGATACCCACTGAGGGAAGGTTCCATCCATATCATCCGAACCGACTGTAATGCCCACCAACTTAAGGAAGGAGCACTATGGATTAATGACAAGTGGTCGATGCCCAAACAGAGCAGTCAGAGATTCTGACCCCTATTCCGGTCTAACTAGCCCATCATGGCAGCGACTGGCAAGGTCCAAAAAGACAAGGGTAATAAAAAATACATAGGATTGACAAGGCCTGGAGAACAGATGACAAATCTTCCTCCATGATTACGAAAGGAAAGAGGCACCGATACCCAAAGAGACTAGCTTGGGTTCCAGGATAACAATCCTCAGTTCCCTTCATAAACTCGAAGGGAAGGTACCCTCAGCAAAAAGAGACCCTCGACCCACTGAACTCCAAGAGTCAGATGAGAAAAAATTACTCAGAAGGAGCCAACTGGATAGGCGCAGTAGATCCTCCCATAATAGAAGGAAATCGAAGAAAAAACCTAGGAAGACTCCAGAAGAGAAATTCCCAGGAAAACCTCTTCCATATCTCCGAAGAGAGAAGAAGTGCCGCCCCAGTAGGAACAACACCACTAACAAACCTACTACTGGATGCCAGACAGATCCAAAGTTTATGGAAATCTGGAAAACAGAGTAACCAAAATGCCAAGTCAAAGACAAGGACTAAGTTAAAAACCGGACCCCCAAAACCAGATCAAGGTCAAGAAATCTTGCAGAACAACCACAAAGTTACCCCTTCTGTAAAAAAAATTGCATACGAGTTGATGCAAACACTTCCATGATTTCTCATGCTGCATCCCAGTGACTGTCCACTCAGCCCCAAAGGGCTTTAAGGATAACACCTACAAAGTCCGAAGACAAAGGTAGGACCCAAAAAAAAGATCAAAACTCACACCTCAGTAATTGAGAGAAAACGACAGTCTCTAAGTCAGGATCAACCACCAGCTCAAGGAATTGACAAATGAACGAGAATCCTGAAACTCCTATCAGAGTATTGCAAGAAAAAAAAAACGGTCCCTAGGAAACAGGACTACCTTCCCCATAAGGCAAGTTGAAGCGAAAAATACAGCAATCTTAAGAAAGGAAGCATTGCCTAAGGATATAGGAACCACAATTGGACAATTCAATCCACAATGGAGTATCAATAGAAGGGAAATCACCCTCTACACTAGGTACTGAAGATCTCAAGGAAGTCATCTGATCCCTGAAAAGGCTGTACGGGGAGTAGAACCTGTGTCTCTGTTGTATATGTGTTGAGCCATAGGTAATTCTCCTCAGAAGGGAGAATCCAGCTCCTGTCCAAAGGATCTCAGGAACTACAAATATACTGCCAGCAGGATTCGTAATCCCAGCTAACTATGCTAGCTACGCAGGGACAAGAAACATAGGAGCGAAAAAACATCGGACATCCAAGACGAAACAAACTAGGACCAGCCTGACATCAAGGATAGAAGGGCCTCCTATAGCTTGTAGAAAACAAGAAAATAACCTCTGAAGAAGAAGTGATCAAAAACCTCAACAGAACAGAGAAAACTAGTACCCAATCAGGACCAGCCTGATGTCCAGGGTACGACAGAACTGTTCAAGGGTTAACTGCAAGTTCTAAACCCTAGCAGGGCTAGACTAACTAAACAGACAAACAATAGACAAATAAGCTCTGAGGCTTAAACATTGTCTGGTAAAAACTTTTTTTTTTATAACGTCCGCCGGAAGCAACATCAAGCGCGATCATAAATTCGCCAGTATCAAATCCCAGAGAAGGAAAAAAAACTTTCCCAAAGGCAAAGTCTACAACAGTCTCGAGCTCTGAAAATGAAAGAAATAAAACACATCCTAACTGGATCAAAAAGAAAGTAGGCAGCACCTGTAGGTGAACGCCAAAAGGAATGGGAACACTAACAGGACCAGCCTGTCAGAGACCGGATTCCCCAAGAGCTCAGAACTGGGATTAGATACACAAACAAGAGACGATTAGGAGTTGGATCTGATCCCTTCACTCGTCTGGCGCTGTTCGCCATCTGATTCGGGAGACTGAGGTTTTGCCGACGAGTCAGAACCGGAATCCTCCAATGTCGCCAACACATGTCTCAGCAGTACAAGCAGGTGCGCCAGTCTGAATCTAAAGGCAAAACTCACCTCCGCCGGGGCATCTGAATGCCCCAACCCTGAAGGCTGCACCCCTGAAGCTTCAGAGGGAACCGCTTGCCCAGAGGGAAGATCCAAAATAATCGACCCCTCACCTGACGCACCCAGGGTAAAAGGACACGGATGAACTCTTTGCTTGTAATCAGGAAGATGAAAGTGCGCCAAAGATATGGCCATGCAAAACCGTGCAGTAACCTCTGGTGGAAATAAACCTCCTTCCGGAGAAGGGGTAACGGAATTTGGGACAACTGCCTGTGTAGGAACAGAATATTCTAGGGGATGCACCTCACGGTACACAGAATCCTCAGATCGACGGCTCTGCGGTCTCTAACCTCACTCCATTGGGAGAAAAAACATAATTTATGCTTACCTGATAAATTCCTTTCTCCTGTAGTGTAGTCAGTCCACGGGTCATCCATTACTTATGGGATTATATCTCCTCCCTAACAGGAAGTGCAAGAGGATCACCCAAGCAGAGCTGCTATATAGCTCCTCCCCTCTACGTCATACCCAGTCATTCCACCGAAACCAAACGAGAAAGGAGAAACTATAGGGTGCAGTGGTGACTGGAGTTTAAGTTAAAAATTTTTAGACCTGCCGTAAACAACAGGGCGGGCCGTGGACGGACTACACTACAGGAGAAAGGAATTTATCAGGTAAGCATAAATTATGTTTTCTCCTGTTAAGTGTAGTCAGTCCACGGGTCATCCATTACTTATGGGATACCAATACCAAAGCTAAAAGTACACGGATGACGGGAGGGAAAGGCAGGATCTTTACACGGAAGGAACCACTGCCTGTAGAACCTTTCTCCCAAAAACAGCCTCCGAAGAAGCAAAAGTGTCAAATTTGTAAAATTTTGAAAAAGTATTAAGTGAAGACCAAGTTGCAGCCTTGCAAATCTGTTCAACAGAGGCCTCATTCTTAAAGGCCCAAGTGGAAGCCACAGCTCTAGTAGAATGAGCTGTAATCCTTTCAGGAGGCTGCTGTCCAGCAGTCTCATATGCTAAACGTATTATGCTACGAAGCCAAAAAGAGAGAGAGGTAGCCGAAGCTTTTTGACCTCTCCTCTGTCCAGAATAAACGACAAACAGGGAAGAAGTTTGACTAAAATCCTTAGTTGCCTGCAAATAAAATTTCAGGGCACGGACGACGTCCAGATTGTGCAGAAGTCGTTCCTTCTTTGAAGAAGGGTTAGGGCACAATGATGGAACAACAATCTCTTGATTGATATTCCTGTTAGTGACTACCTTAGGTAAGAACCCAGGTTTAGTACGCAGAACTACCTTGTCTGAATGAAAAATCAGATAAGGAGAATCACAATGTAAGGCCGATAACTCAGAGACTCTTCGAGCCGAGGAAATCGCCATTAAAAACAGAACTTTCCAAGATAACAGCTTGATATCAATGGAATGAAGGGGTTCAAACGGAACACCTTGCAGAACGTTAAGAACTAAGTTTAAGCTCCACGGCGGAGCAACAGTCTTAAACACAGGCTTAATCCTAGCCAAAGCCTGACAAAAAGCCTGAACGTCTGGAACTTCTGACAGACGTTTGTGTAAAAGGATAGACAGAGCTGAGATCTGTCCCTTTAACGAACTAGCAGATAAACCCTTTTCTAAACCTTCTTGTAGAAAAGACAATATCCTAGGAATCCTAACCTTACTCCATGAGTAACTCTTGGATTCGCACCAATATAAGTATTTACGCCATATTTTATGGTAAATTTTCCTGGTAACAGGTTTCCTAGCCTGTATTAAGGTGTCAATCACTGACTCCAAGAATCCCCGCTTTGATAGAATCAAGCGTTCAATCTCCATGCAGTCAGCCTCAGAGAAATTAGATTTGGATGTTTGAAAGGACCCTGAATCAGAAGGTCCTGTCTCAGAGGCAGAGACCATGGTGGACAGGACGACATGTCCACTAGATCTGCATACCAGGTCCTGCGTGGCCACGCAGGCGTTATTAGAATCATCGATGCTCTCTCCTGTTTGATCCTGGCAATCAATCGAGGAAGCATCGGGAAGGGTGGAAACACATAAGCCATGTTGAAAACCCAAGGTGCTGTCAGAGCATCTATCAGTACTGCTCCCGGGTCCCTGGACCTGGATCCATAACAAGGAAGCTTGGCGTTCTGGCGAGACGCCATGAGATCCAGATCTGGTTTGCCCCAATGCTGAAGCAGTTGGGCAAACACCTCCGGATGAAGTTCCCACTCCCCCGGATGAAAAGTCTGGCGACTTAGGAAATCCGCCTCCCAGTTCTCCACGCCTGGGATGTGGATCACTGACAGGTGGCAAGAGTGAGACTCTGCCCAGCAAATTATCTTTGAGACTTCCATCATCGCTAGGGAACTCCTTGTCCCTCCCTGATGGTTGATGTAAGCCACAGTCGTGATGTTGTCCGACTGAAACCTGATGAACCTCAGAGTTGCTAACTGAGGCCAAGCCAGAAGGGCATTGAAAACTGCTCTTAATTCCAGAATGTTTATTGGAAGGAGTCTCTCCTCCTGAGTCCATGATCCCTGAGCCTTCAGGGAATTCCAGACAGCGCCCCAACCTAGCAGGCTGGCGTCTGTTGTTACAATCGTCCAATCTGGCCTGCTGAAGGGCATCCCCCTGGACAGATGTGGCCGAGAAAGCCACCATAGAAGAGAATCTCTGGTCTCTTGATCCAGATTTAGCATAGGGGACACATCTGAGTAATCCCCATTCCACTGACTTAGCATGCACAATTGCAGCGGTCTGAGATGCAGGCATGCAAAAGGTACTATGTCCATTGCCGCTACCATTAAGCCGATTACCTCCATGCATTGAGCCACTGACGGGTGTTGAATGGAATGAAGGACACGGCAAGCATTTAGAAGTTTTGATAACCTGTCCTCTGTCAGGTAAATTTTCATTTCTACAGAATCTATAAGAGTCCCCAAGAAGGGAACTCTTGTGAGTGGCAATAGAGAACTCTTTTCTACGTTCACCTTCCACCCATGCGACCTTAGAAATGCCAGAACTAACTCTGTATGAGACTTGGCAGTTTGGAAACTTGACGCTTGTATCAGAATGTCGTCTAGGTACGGAGCTACCGCTATTCCTCGCGGTCTTAGTACCGCCAGAAGAGAGCCCAGAACCTTTGTAAAGATTCTTGGAGCTGTAGCTAACCCGAAGGGAAGAGCTACAAACTGGTAATGCCTGTTTAGGAAGGCAAACCTTAGATACCGGTAATGATCCTTGTGAATCGGTATGTGAAGGTAGGCATCCTTTAAATCCACTGTGGTCATGTACTGACCCTTTTGGATCATAGGTAAGATGGTCCGAATAGTTTCCATTTTGAACGATGGAACTCTTAGGAATTTGTTTAGGATCTTTAAGTCCAAGATAGGTCTGAAGGTTCCCTCTTTTTTGGGAACCACAAACAGATTTGAGTAAAACCCTTGTCCGTGTTCCGACCGCGGAACTGGGTGGATCACTCCCATTAGTAAAAGGTCTTGTACACAGCGTAGAAACGCCTCTTTCTTTATCTGGTTTGTTGACAACCTTGAAAGGTGAAATCTCCCTTTTGGAGGAGAAGCTTTGAAGTCCAGAAGATATCCCTGAGATATGATCTCTAACGCCCAGGGATCCTGGACATCTCTTGCCCAAGCCTGGGCGAAGAGAGAAAGTCTGCCCCCCACTAGATCCGTTTCCGGATCGGGGGCCCTCACTTCATGCTGTCTTAGGGGCAGCAGCAGGTTTTCTGGCCTGCTTGCCCTTGTTCCAGGACTGGTTAGGTTTCCAGCCCTGTCTGTAGCGAGCAACAACAATTCCTTCCTGTCTTGGAGCGGAGGAAGTTGATGCTGCTCCTGCCTTGAAGTTACGAAAGGCACGAAAATTAGACTGTTTAGCCCTTGGTTTGGCCCTGTCTTGAGGCAGGGCATGGCCCTTACCTCCAGTAATGTCAGCGATAATTTCTTTCAAACCGGGCCCGAATAATGTCTGCCCTTTGAAAGGGATGTTAAGCAATTTAGATTTAGAAGTCACATCGGCTGACCAGGATTTAAGCCACAGCGCTCTACGCGCTTGAATGGCGAATCCGGAGTTCCTAGCCGTAAGTTTAGTTAAGTGTACTACGGCATCAGAAATAAATGAATTAGCTAGCTTAAGGACTTTAAGCTTGTCTATAATCTCATCCAATGGAGCTGTGCTAAGGGTCTCTTCCAGAGACTCAAACCAGAATGCCGCCGCAGCCGTGACAAGCGCAATGCATGCAAGGGGTTGTAATATAAAACCTTGCTGAACAAACATTTTCTTAAGGTAACCCTCTAACTTTTTATCCATTGGATCTGAAAAAGCACAGCTATCCTCCACCGGGATAGTGGTGCGCTTAGCCAGAGTAGAAACTGCTCCCTCCACCTTAGGGACCGTCTGCCATAAGTCCCGTGTGGTGGCGTCTATTGGAAACATTTTTCTAAATATAGGAGGGGGTGAAAAAGGCACACCGGGTCTATCCCACTCCTTGTTAACAATTTCTGTAAGCCTTTTAGGTATAGGAAAAACGTCAGTACACGCCGGTACCGCAAAATATTTATCCAGCCTACATATTTTCTCTGGAATTGCAACCGTGTTACAATCATTCAGAGCCGCTAATACCTCCCCTAGTAATACACGGAGGTTCTCATGCTTAAATTTAAAATTTGAAATGTCTGAGTCCAGTTTACTTGGATCAGATCCGTCACCCACAGAATGAAGCTCTCCGTCCTCATGTTCTGCAAATTGTGACGCAGTATCAGACATGGCTCTATTATTATCAGCACACTCTGTTCTTACCCCAGAGTGATCGCGTTTACCCCTAAATTCTGGCAATTTAGATAGTACTTCAGTCATAACATTAGCAATGTCTTGCAAAGTGATTTGTATGGGCCGCCCTGATGTACTTGGCGCCACAATATCACGCACCTCCTGAGCGGGAGGCGAAGGTACTGACACGTGAGGAGAGTTAGTCGGCATAACTTCCCCCTCGTTGTCTGGTGAAATTTTCTTTACATGTACAGATTGGCTTTTATTTAAAGTAGCATCAATGCAATTAGTACACAAATTTCTATTGGGCTCCACATTGGCCTTTAAACATATTGAACAAAGAGATTCATCTGTGTCAGACATGTTTAAACAGACTAGCAATGAGACTAGCAAGCTTGGAAAATACTTTTCAAATAAATTTACAAGCAATATAAAAAACGCTACTGTGCCTTTAAGAAGCACAAAGAAACTGTCACAGTTGAAATAACAATGAACCAAATTAGTTATAGCAACCAAATTTTCACAGTAAATGCATTAAGTTAGCAAAGGATTGCACCCACCAGCAAATGGATGATTAACCCCTTAGTACCCAAAAACGGATAACAATTTAATATTAACGTTTTTATCACAGTCAAAACACACTCTCACATGTCTGCTGTGAGTGATTACCTCCCTCAAAACTAGTTTTGGAGACCCCTGGGCTCTGTAGAGACGTCCTGGATCATGGAGGAAGAAATAGGAAGACTGTGACTGAATTTTTACTGCGCAATAAAGCGCTAAAATAGGCCCCTCCCACTCATATTACAACAGTGGGGAAAGCTCAGTAAACTGATTTTATTCAGAAACAAACGACAGCCATGTGGTAAAAATCATGCCCATAAAGTTTTATCACCAAGTACCTCAGAAAAAAACGATTAACATGCCAGTAAACGTTTTAAAAATAAAATTATGAAATGTTATTAATAAGCCTGCTGCTAGTCGCTTTCACTGCAGTGGAGGCTCAAATATTACTTAAATATATACAGTATTTTCTAGTGAAGTTCCATTCCCCAGAAATTCCTCAGTGTCAAACATACATACATATCAGCCTGATACCAGTCGCTACTACTGCATTTAAAGCTGCACTTACATTACATGGGTATTAGCAGTATTTTCTCAGTCAATTCCATTCCTTAGAAAATAATATACTGCAACATACCTCCTTGCAGGTGAACCCTGCCTGCTATCCCCTGTTCTGAAGTTACCTCACTCCTCAGAATGGCCGAGAACAGCAAGTGGATCTTAGTTACGACCGCTAAGATCATACACAAACTCAGGTAGATTCTTCTTCTAATGCTGCCTGAGAAGAAACAACACACTCCGGTGCTGTTTAAAATAACAAACTTTTGATTGAAGAAATAAAAACTAAGTTTAACAACCACAGTCCTCTCACACGTCCTATCTATTAGTTAGGTGCAAGAGAATGACTGGGTATGACGTAGAGGGGAGGAGCTATATAGCAGCTCTGCTTGGGTGATCCTCTTGCACTTCCTGTTAGGGAGGAGATATAATCCCATAAGTAATGGATGACCCGTGGACTGACTACACTTAACAGGAGAAAAGCACTCTATTACCGCATATGGAACATAATTGATTGAGCTGTAATACCTGGGCCTCCCCGCAATCAACGCAGGTAATATAATCTGAATCAGAGAAATCCTTCTCCGACAAATCAGAATCCTTCATAACTTGACAGATTAAATTTTGGACAAAAAATAACTGGCACCTTACACCCCCAATGGCTGGGGCACTCACCACCTCCTATGACCTAGACAAGTAGAGAAAACAGATCCTCTCCACCGACACCGGTCAGGAATACAGAATTGAGAATGAAAACGTGACCACGCCCCATCATGAGGTGCAACAAGCAGGCCAAAGGAAAAGCGCGCCAATCCTTACAAGAACTGCGCAGCTCTAAAAAAAAAAAACTTTTACGCTCCGCAATAGCCATGAGTCCCAACATCACTACACATAAGCAGACAGAATCACATAACAAACATGATTAAAGCCCCCCACTGCTCAATAACCCCCCTTAGGAGATATTAACCCTTGATTCTATAAAGATAAAGGAGTCCCACTGAGACCCTGTCTTCTATCATATATTCCCACAATGAAAAGGAAAACTAAACGATTTTACCGGAATCTATGCCGTGGAACAGTAACACGGTTCTTCAAATTTGACAGATATACAACAAAATATGAGGGGGTGCTCTGTGTCACTATATCTAATGAAAATACATATATCAAATGATGTAAATGATATATATTAAAAGAAAACTATAAGAGATATATAATGAATGACATATAAATCAAACCATATGATCCATAGTAACAGGTTCCAACAAGAGTCCCAATTAAGATATTAGACTGGTAGCTGTATGGAAAGTCCAAATTATCCAGCTGTGCTTTTGGGATAAGAAGAAATGGCTGCTCTCCTCATCTCAGACATGTCCGGATGTAACTCTAGAAGAAACAGAAGACAGAGGGGCGCCTCATGTGTGCATCAGCATATCATATGGGGAGTAAGATGATGCAGGTGTGCACTGACCCACTCAGTGTGAGATAGATTCCCAGTGGTAGGATGTCAGGAACAGTAGTTAGGATGTCAGGAACATTAGCTATGCTACTAAATAAGGTGCTGTATCAATGCTTGTATTAAAATAATTTGTTTATTAAAAACAATTAAAAGCAAGTGATAAGCAATGATAGAGAACATAAAACAAACATGCTCTGTCTATACAACGCATTTCTCAGCTTTAGCATTGGCTGTTTCATCAGGCATAAAGCACCTTACAACTGACAAAATAATTAAAACAAATTCTAACCATTAGTGAACTAGTACACACCTTTAGTGGGCGTGTCTAAGTGAATACATCCTTGATTAATTAATTGGTAGCCAACGACAACATGTAAAAATAAAGTCTTATACATTATTAGTTAATAGCATTCAAAGTCCTCCCCAAGTAATAACATTTGTAACAGACTATGGTATAATGTATTTGTAACCCAGATATAAATGGAGTAACATGTATACAATATAGCATATAAAGCGAACATATAAGGATAACAGTGTTAGATACATACAAAGTTATCACATTCATCAAAAGGTTTACACATAGTCTTTATACACCTGTCATGTTATGAGCCAGTGCCATACTTAAATAATACACCAATGTGCCTTATGTTAAAACCAATTGATATCTTAGGGTTGATGTTAAAATTATATTATCCAATAAAGCGCAACGAAACAGTACTTACGATTATAATATATTATGCAAAGTACTGATCTCTCTGTTAATTTCTCAATAGATATCTTGATGAAAAACATATTAAAGTGGTCTGTGAACGTTTTGTTTTCAAACAATTGATATATATCATGGTTTGGACGCAGTGAGGGGCGTATAATAATGAGCCTATGTGGGCTTGTAATAGTCAAAGGAAAAACTCCTCCTAATCCGGAATGAATCCAATAGGGACTCGCTATTTACAATGACGTCACCCTGTGTGACCACTAAACTAGTCTGCTGTGAGAGGTGTGTGCTATTGGACGTGTGATGTGAAATGAAAAAAGAAAAGGGTGCCTCCTGGTGCAGATCAACAGGGCATTCAGACCCAATAATGTCCCAAGTGAAGGTGGGTACTCACATTTATAAAAGCACCTGATGGTGCGAATAAAGCCTACTGGACTACTTTAGTAGTCCAGTTCACTAAGCATCGGTATCCCTGGTTAAGAGGCCACAGCTCCTCAGGTATTCAAAATGAAGGGTGGAAAAAGGAGACTCTAAAAAGTGCTCAGTTGGTAAATAAAAGTTTATATTTAAAACACATAAGTACAATAAGATAAATTTAAAAACAAAAGCACTATTTTGCAATGCATTTCTCTGCGTCTACAGCGCCGTTTCCTCAGGCATATAGTACTACACAGCACTAGGAGTTTCATATATACAAAAAATCTACCAATCAGGAGTGTGTTACCTCCCTAACTCACAGGTGTCAGATTAACAAACAATGATGATAATATGAGTCAGAGCTTAATATATTCTGTCATTCAATCCATACAATACAATTTATACATAGGTGATCATCATAAATAATGCGATTGTGATGCCTATATTGACACCACTTGTTACGTGTACATAACAATACATTTTGATTTATTGGCACCTATAAAAAGTGTGAAATATGCAATGCAATACCACCAAAAAATATATATACAAACAATTAGAAAATTGTGAATATTATTTTCAAGTCCTAAGAAACATACCTATATAAAGTGATAGCACACTAAACTAAAAATATAAACAAACTATCAAACTAGACTAAATAGCTATCGATACAATGTAACTAGCTCAACCAATGATATAATTGTTATGAAGTGACGTTTAGAGAGCCTTCCCACATGAATGCAACAGTTCCCCAAGCGTCAAAGGTGCCGCTTAGGTCAACCAATCATGTCTTACTCTCGTAGCTTAAATATCTTTTAGCAATTGTGCATCATATATACAATTACATGTTTTAATTTATTGGCGCCTGTTAGATATAAACCGTTAGCGCCTATTAAATATATGTAGTTTGCAATAACAGAATTTATGCTTACCTGATAAATTACTTTCTCCAACGGTGTGTCCGGTCCACGGCGTCATCCTTACTTGTGGGATATTCTCTTCCCCAACAGGAAATGGCAAAGAGTCCCAGCAAAGCTGGCCATATAGTCCCTCCTAGGCTCCGCCCACCCCAGTCATTCGACCGACGGACAGGAGGAAATATATATAGGAGAAACCATATGGTACCGTGGTGACTGTAGTTAGAGAAAATAATTCATCAGACCTGATTAAAAAAAACCAGGGCGGGCCGTGGACCGGACACACCGTTGGAGAAAGTAATTTATCAGGTAAGCATAAATTCTGTTTTCTCCAACATTGGTGTGTCCGGTCCACGGCGTCATCCTTACTTGTGGGAACCAATACCAAAGCTTTAGGACACGGATGAAGGGAGGGAGCAAATCAGGTTACCTAAACGGAAGGCACCACAGCTTGCAAAACCTTTCTACCAAAAATAGCCTCCGAAGAAGCAAAAGTATCAAATTTGTAAAATTTGGCAAAAGTGTGCAGTGAAGACCAAGTCGCTGCCTTACATATCTGGTCAACAGAAGCCTTGTTCTTGAAGGCCCATGTGGAAGCCACAGCCCTAGTGGAGTGAGCTGTGATTCTTTCAGGAGGCTGCCGTCCGGCAGTCTCATAAGCCAATCGGATGATGCTTTTAAGCCAAAAGGAAAGAGAGGTAGAAGTCGCTTTTTGACCTCTCCTTTTACCAGAATAAACAAAAAACAAGGAAGATGTTTGTCTGAAATCTTTTGTAGCCTCTAAATAGAATTTTAGAGCACGGACTACGTCCAAATTGTGTAACAAACGTTCCTTCTTTGAAACTGGATTCAGACACAAAGAAGGTACAACTATCTCCTGGTTAATATTTTTGTTAGAAACAACCTTAGGAAGAAAACCAGGCTTAGTACGCAAAACCACCTTATCTGCATGGAACACCAGATAGGGCGGAGAACACTGCAGAGCAGATAACTCTGAAACTCTTCTAGCAGAAGAAATTGCAACCAAAAACAAAACTTTCCAAGATAGTAACTTAATATCTATGGAATGTAAAGGTTCAAACGGAACCCCTTGAAGAACTGAAAGAACTAGATTTAGACTCCAGGGAGGAGTCAAAGGTCTGTAAACAGGCTTGATCCTAACCAGAGCCTGAACAAATGCTTGAACATCTGGCACAGCTGCCAGTCTTTTGTGTAGTAAGACAGATAAAGCAGAGATCTGTCCCTTTAGAGAACTTGCAGATAATCCTTTCTCCAAACCTTCTTGTAGAAAGGAGAGAATCTTAGGAATTTTTATCTTATTCCATGGGAATCCTTTGGATTCACACCAACAGATATATCTTTTCCATATTTTATGGTAAATCTTTCTAGTTACCGGTTTTCTGGCCTGAACCAGAGTATCTATCACAGAATCTGAAAACCCACGCTTCGATAAAATCAAGCGTTCAATCTCCAAGCCGTCAGCTGGAGGGAGACCAGATTTGGATGTTCGAATGGACCCTGAACAAGAAGGTCATGTCTCAAAGGTAGCTTCCATGGTGGAGCCGATGACATATTCACCAGGTCTGCATACCAAGTCCTGCGTGGCCACGCAGGAGCTATCAAGATCACTGAGGCCCTCTCCTGATTGATCCTGGCTACCAGCCTGGGAATGAGAGGAAACGGTGGAAATACATAAGCCAGGTTGAAGGTCCAAGGTGCTACTAGTGCATCTACTAGAGTCGCCTTGGGATCCCTGGATCTGGACCCGTAGCAAGGAACCTTGAAGTTCTGACGAGACGCCATCAGATCCATGTCTGGAATGCCCCATAATTGAGTTATTTGGGCAAAGATCTCCGGATGGAGTTCCCACTCCCCCGGATGGAATGTCTGACGACTCAGAAAATCCGCCTCCCAGTTTTCCACACCTGGGATGTGGATCGCAGACAGGTAGCAGGAGTGATCCTCCGCCCATTGAATTATTTTGGTCACTTCTTTCATCGCCAGGGAACTCCTTGTTCCCCCCTGATGATTGATATACGCAACGGTCGTCATGTTGTCTGATTGGAACCTTATGAATCTGGCCTTTGCTAGCTGAGGCCAAGCCCTGAGAGCATTGAATATCGCTCTCAGTTCCAGAATGTTTATCGGGAGAAGAGACTCTTCCCGAGACCATAGACCCTGAGCTTTCAGGGATTCCCAGACCGCGCCCCAGCCCACTAGACTGGCGTCGGTCGTGACAATGACCCACTCTGGTCTGCGGAAGCTCATTCCCTGGGACAGATGGTCCAGGGTCAGCCACCAACGGAGTGAATCTCTGGTCTTCTGATCTACTTGAATCATTGGAGACAAGTCTGTATAGTCCCCATTCCACTGTTTGAGCATGCACAGTTGTAATGGTCTTAGATGAATTTGTGCAAAAGGAACTATGTCCATTGCTGCAACCATCAACCCTACTACTTCCATGCACTGCGCTATGGAAGGACGAGGAACAGAATGAAGCACTTGACAAGAGCTTAGAAGTTTTGATTTTCTGACCTCTGTCAGAAAAATGCTCATTTCTAAGGAATCTATTATTGTTCCCAAGAAGGGAACTCTTGTCGACGGAGACAGAGAACTTTTTTCTATGTTCACCTTCCATCCGTGTGATCTGAGAAAGGCTAGAACGATGTCTGTATGAGCCTTTGCTTTTGACAGGGACGACGCTTGTATTAGAATGTCGTCCAAGTAAGGTACTACTGCAATGCCCCTGGGTCTTAGAACCGCTAGAAGGGACCCTAGCACCTTTGTGAAAATCCTTGGAGCAGTGGCTAACCCGAATGGGAGGGCCACAAACTGGTAATGCTTGTCCAGAAAAGCGAACCTTAGGAACTGATGATGTTCTTTGTGGATAGGAATATGTAGGTACGCATCCTTTAGATCCACGGTAGTCATAAATTGACTTTCCTGGATAGTGGGTAGAATCGTTCGAATGGTTTCCATCTTGAACGATGGTACCCTGAGAAATTTGTTTAGGATCTTCAAATCCAAAATTGGTCTGAAAGTTGCCTCTTTTTTGGGAACTACGAACAGATTGGAATAAAATCCCATTCCTTGTTCCTTTATTGGAACTGGGTGTATCACTCCCATCTTTAACAGGTCTTCTACACAATGTAAGAATGCCTGTCTCTTTATTTGGTTTGAGGATAAGTGAGACATGTGGAACCTTCCCCTTGGGGGTAGTTCCTTGAATTCCAGGAGATAACCTTGAGAAACTATTTCTAGCGCCCAGGGATCCTGAACATCTCTTGTCCAAGCCTGAGCAAAGAGAGAGAGTCTGCCCCCCACTAGATCCGGTCCCGGATCGGGGGCTACTCCTTCATGCTGTTTTGTTAGCAGCGGCAGGCTTCTTGGCCTGCTTACCCTTGTTCCAGCCTTGCATCGGTTTCCAGGCTGGTTTGGGTTGTGAGGCATTACCCTCTTGCTTAGAGGATGCAGAATTAGAGGCCGGTCCGTTCCTGAAATTGCGAAAGGAACGAAAATTAGACTTATTTTTAGCCTTGAAAGACCTATCTTGTGGAAGGGCGTGGCCCTTTCCCCCAGTGATGTCTGAAATAATCTCCTTCAATTCTGGTCCAAATAGAGTTTTACCTTTGAAAGGGATGTTAAGCAATTTTGTCTTGGATGACACATCCGCTGACCAAGACTTTAGCCAAAGCGCTCTGCGCGCCACGATAGCAAACCCTGAATTTTTCGCCGCTAATCTAGCTAATTGCAAAGCGGCATCTAAAATAAAAGAGTTAGCCAACTTAAGTGCGTGAACTCTGTCCATAACCTCCTCATATGGAGTCTCTCTACTGAGCGACTTTTCTAGTTCCTCGAACCAGAACCACGCTTCTGTAGTGACAGGAACAATGCACGAAATTGGTTGTAGAAGGTAACCTTGCTGTACAAAAATCTTTTTAAGCAAACCTTCCAATTTTTTATCCATAGGATCTTTGAAAGCACAACTATCTTCGATAGGAATAGTAGTGCGTTTGTTTAGAGTAGAAACTGCCCCCTCGACCTTAGGGACTGTCTGCCATAAGTCCTTTCTGGGGTCGACCATAGGAAATAATTTCTTAAATATAGGGGGGGGAACAAAAGGTATGCCGGGCTTTTCCCACTCCTTATTTACTATGTCCGCCACCCGCTTGGGTATAGGAAAAGCGTCGGGGTGCACCGGAACCTCTAGGAACTTGTCCATCTTGCATAATTTCTCTGGAATGACCAAGTTGACACAATCATCCAGAGTAGATAACACCTCCTTAAGCAGTGCGCGGAGATGTTCTAATTTAAATTTAAATGTCACAACATCAGGTTCAGCTTGTTTTAGAAATTTTTCCTGAATCTGAAATTTCTCCATCTGACAAAACCTCCCTCATGGCCCCTTCATATTGGTGTGAGGGTATGACAGAACAATTATCATCAGCGCCCTCCTGCTCTTCAGTGTTTAAAACAGAGCAATCGCACTTTCTCTGATAAGTAGGCATTTTGGATAAAATATTTGCTATGGAGTTATCCATTACAGCCGTTAATTGTTGCATGGTAATAAGCATTGGCGCACTAGATGTACTAGGGGCCTCCTGCGTGGGCAAAACTGGTGTAGACACAGTAGGAGATGATGTAGTATCATGTTTACTCCCCTCATCTGAGGAATAATCTTGGGCAATTTCATTATCTGTGGCAGTACTGTCCTTACTTTGTTTGGACGCTATGGCACAATTATCAAATAAATTTAAATGGGGAGACACATTGGCTTTCATACATATAGAACATAGCTTATCTGAAGGTACAGACATGTTAAACAGGCTTAAACTTGTCAACAAAGCACAAAAAACTTTTAAAACAAAACCGTTACTGTCTCTTTAAATTTTAAACAGAAAACACTTTATTACTGAATATGTGAAAAAGTATGAAGGAATTGTTCAAAAATTACCAGTGTCTTAAAGCATTAATAGTAATGCACACCAAATTTCAGAGCTTTAACCCTTAAAATAACGGAACCGGAGCCGTTTATAAATGTAACCCCTATACAGTCGCAGCTATAGTCTTTGCTGAGACCCAACCAAGCCCAGAGGGGAATACAATACCAATTGACGCCTTCTAGAAGCTTTTCCAGCAATTTTTAGATCCTCACACATGCATCTGCATGCCCTGCTCTCAAAAAACAACTGCGCAGTAATGGCGCGAAAATGAGGCTCAGTCTACAACTAGGAAGGCCCCCTGACTGGAAAAGGTGTCTAACACAGTGCCTGCCGTTTAATAAACGTTCCCCAAGTTTATAAATGCAAATTGTCAGCATAAATATGAATAAAATGCCCAAATAAAGCAATCGATTTAGCCCATAAAAATGTCTACCAATTTTTTAGCCCATAATAAGCCCTTTATTCTGTTTGTTTGACTAAGAAAATGGCTTACCGGTCCCCATGAGGGGAAATGACAGCCTTCCAGCATTACATGGTCTTGTTAGAAATATGGCTAGTCATACCTTAAGCAGAAAAGTCTGCTAACTGCTTCCCCCAACTGAAGTTACTTCATCTCAACAGTCCTATGTGGAAACAGCAATCGATTTTAGTTACTGTCTGCTAAAATCATCTTCCTCTCACAAACAGAAATCTTCATCCTTTTCTGTTTCAGAGTAAATAGTACATACGAGCACTATTTTAAAATAACAAACACTTGATAGAAGAATAAAAACTACATTTAAACACCAAAAAACTCTTAACCATCTCCGTGGAGATGTTGCCTGTGCAACGGCAAAGAGAATGACTGGGGTGGGCGGAGCCTAGGAGGGACTATATGGCCAGCTTTGCTGGGACTCTTTGCCATTTCCTGTTGGGGAAGAGAATATCCCACAAGTAAGGATGACGCTGTGGACCGGACACACCAATGTTGGAGAAATAGGGCTAGTAAAATATACACACACAGTCTGACGGTTGCAAGTATTATGTTATATCACAATTAAGCCCTAGGAAATCTGCCTGTATAACGCAATAAATAATATTAATAAATATCCCAATAGAAACAAGCTAAGAAGTTAGACCATATTGTGGTCTATACTGTGTATCTATCTGCACCACTGGTATGATTACAATAATATGACGTATATAAAAACACTTCCCACATGAATGGGGAAGTTTCTAAGGGATCAAACAGAGATGCGATTTCAGTCGACCAATCATGTCTTGCTCTAATAGACAAGATATATTATAACCGATTTGTACGTGTGCAAATTTTAATACCATACAATTATAAAATGAATCACTGTGATGTAATTGCTAAATAAGCGATCGTGTATCTAGTATGGTCAAGTGGTGCACTTGATAAATGTTGTTTAATCTTTTGATATACTAAGTGGGTAATAGTGTTTAATGATGAATATTAAGGTTAAGGGTGAAGTAATGGTGCATGTCTAAACTAGATCTATAATAAAAAGTAATACTATTAATTATGTATGCACTGAATAAAAATACCTATCCTTGAGGGTCACAATATACTTAAAGGGACAGTCAACACCAGAATTTTTGTTGTTTTAAAAAGATAGATAATCCCTTTATTACCAATTCCCCAGTTTTGCATAACCAACAGTTATAATTACAAATTTTACCTCTGTAATTACCTTGTATCTAAGCCTCAGCAAACTGCACCCTTATTTCAGTTCTTTTGACAGACTTGCATTTTAGCTAGAGCTGTCTCCATGGTAAATTCACGTGCATGAGCTCAATGTTATCTATATGAAACACGTGAACTAATGCCCTCTAGTGGTGAAAAACTTTCAAAATGCATTTAGATTAGAGGCGGCCTTCAAGGTCTAAGAAATTAGCACATGAACCTCCTAGGTTTAGCTTTCAACTAAGAATACCAAGAGAACAAAGCAAAATTGGTGATAAAAGTAAATTGGAAAGTTGTTTAAAAGGACATGCCCTATTTGAAACATGAAAGTTTTTTGTGGACTTGACTGTCCCTTTAAAAATAAATAGTGATACGTGATATAATATGTGTCCTCATATAATAATGCACTAATGGAAAATATAACAAAAATACCTATCCCCAAAGGTTGCTAATTTGCTTAAAAATAATCTGATAGTGATACTTAAAAGGGACATAATACTCATATGCTAAATCACTTGAAACTGATGCAGTATAACTGTAAAAAGCTGACAGGCAAATATCACCTGAGCATCTCTATGTAAAAAATGAAGATATTTTACCTCACAATTTCCTTAGCTCAGCAGAGTAAGTTCTGTGTAAAAAGTTATACTCAGCTGCAGTCCAGCTGCAGGTAAAAAAAAAAAAAATGAAGAAATGAACAGCAGTCAATCAGCATCAGCAGTGCTGAGGTCATGAACTCTTTCACTGTGATCTCATGAGATTTGACTTAACTCTCATGAGATTTCATTGTAAACTTCCTTACACTGAATAGGGAAATAACATGAGTGCACAAGGCTCAACTCTTCGGCTGTCCCGGGACAGACATACTGAGTTGCTGCTTAGAAGTCCTTTACAATGGGATGTGGCTACTGAGAAACTTTTGAGGTAAAATATCTTTCTTTTTTACATAGAGATGTTCAGGTGATATTTTCTAGTCAGCTTTTTGCAGCTATACTGCATCACTTTCAAGTGTTTAAACATTTGGGTATTATGGCCCTTTAATAAAAAATGTGTCCTTATTTAATAATAATTAGTATCCCCAATATCTATTAAATGGTGACATTACAATAAATATATAAAAAAGGTACAGGGGAACTCATGTTATAAACTATATATAAAAGGAGCATCTGTGAGGAGAATGTGTAAATATAATCGGTCACAATGGTCTTATCAATCGTTAAAGGGACACTGTACCCAAAATTTTTCTTTCTTGATTCAGATTGAGCATGAAATTTTAAGCAACTTTCTAATTTACTCCTATTATCAAATATTCTTCATTCTCTTGGTATCTTTATTTGAAATGCAAGAATGTAAGTTTAGATGCCGGCCCATTTTTGATGAACAACCTGGGTTGTCCTTGCTGATTGGTGGATAAATTCATCCACCAATAAAAAAGTGCTGTCCAGAGTACTGAAACCAAAAAAAGCTTAGATGCCTTCTTTTTCAAATAATGATAGCAAGAGAACGAAGAAAAATTGATAATAGGAGTAAATTAGAAAGTTGCTTAAAATTGCATGCTCTTTCTGAATTACAAAAGGAAAAATTTGGGTACAGTGTCCCTTTAAGGAGTAAGACCAAAAGAATTGGACCATGACAATAAATAATATTAAGTGCGCTATAAATATAGTAAATAATAATATAAAGTGATCCTATTAGTATATAACATATCAATATTGGTGATGGTGATGTTAATGGAATTAGTTTTTCTGAAATAATAATAATACAGTAATAATAATAATAATACAGTAAAAACATAAATAGTATAATGCTGTGAATATAGGATGTATTCTGTTCTTAGAAAACGTATATTTTGATATATTAAAAGGCACCAGTTTATCCAAATTTATAAATGCAGTATGTCTCCCGTTGACTGAGACTGGACATTCTATTTTGAAAGTTATGTTGGACAATTTCTAAAAGGTGTAATTTTCATTTGGCAATGTTTAATCCCATGTACATGGGTATGGTGTCTTGAGGTGCTATATTTATTTGAGCCTCTTTCAATGCTTCTAAGGTGTTCCAACCATCTTTGGCGTACCTTCCTGCAAGTGCGACCTATATATTGTAGACCGAAAATACAGGAAATACAGTACACCACATACATGGAATTACAGGTGATCCTTTGAGACAGCTGAAATGTTTCTCCTGTACGATGTGATGGATGTTAACCCATCAGTTATATATTGACACATATGGCAGCGACTATGTTTGCATTTATCTGTACCTGTCTGATTTATTATATTTGATTGTAGATATACCATAGGTGGGGTTTTTTAAGATTAAGACCTCGTTTGTACATTACAACCTTGCTAGGGGCTAATCTCTCTCTGAGAATTGGTGCCCTTCTGAAGGTACAGGAAGATTTTTTTTCAAAATCGGTTTAAATATAGGATCTCATTAGCAAATTCCAATATTTTGACAGAATCTTCTTGATTTTACTATGATTATTATTATATTTAGTTATAAATGAGGTCTTATATTGAGAACTTTCTAATGGCTTGCTTTTTTGAGAAAAAAGGTCTTCTCTATTCAGGGTACGTGCTCTTGAAAAACCAGATTCTATAATTGTATCTGGGTAATGTTTTTCTTTAAATCTATTCTTAAGAAAGTTACTCTGGGTATCATAAGTATCCAATTCAGTTCAATTTCTGCGTATCTGGTGGAACCGACTGTAGGGAATATTCAACTTCCAACTTGAATAGTGATTGCTATAAAAATCCAGAAAATTATTACTGTCTACAGACTTGAAATAAGTACAGTATTGAATGCAATTTTTCACATCCCACATGAGGAATACATCTTAAAAATCAATTTGGTCTTTTTGTATATTTCACGTGAATTCTAAGCCCATATCATTCTTATCAATTTCTTTCTTAAAGGACTCAATAGATTCTAATGAGCCATTCCATATAAATAGCAAATCGTCGATGTAGCGGCCATAGAAGACCAGACTGCTAGTCCATTTTGCATTGTATATGAACTGGTCTTCAAATACCCCCATAAACAGGTTCACAAAACTGGGTGCAAATCTGGTCCCCATGACTGTACCTCTAATTTGGATGTAAAAAACACATCTAGGAATTTGAAATAATTGTGAGTTAATATAAAACTTATTAATTCTATCAGGTAATCGTTTTGTTTCCCAGGCATATATTAAACCTCATTTAGATATTTTTCAATAGCTTGCAAACCCAAACTGTGTGTGATATTTGAATAAAGGGCACTCACATCACAAGATAACCAGACAAAATTATCACCTCTTTTGATATTAGACAATTTAGATAGGAGATCTATAGTATCTTTGATATAGGACTGTAGTTGTATGACAAATCTCTGTAGATAGAAATCTATACAGGCTGACAGTCTGTCGGTCATGCTGTTAATACCGGTAATAGGTCTGCCAGGAGGCTTAGATTTATTCTTGTGTATCTTCGGCAGGTTATAATACGGGATATTCGGATTTCTTGGGGTAAGGTAATTTTTTTTCTTTATTATTAATAATACCTTCATTGCTACCCAAAGAGATGAGTTTAATAAGCTCTTTCATAAATAAATCTGTAGGATCTTTATCCAGTTTTTTTGTAATATTCTTTATCTAATAGTATTCCTTGAGCTTCAATAATATAATCCTCATAATTTTGGATAACAATCCCTCCTCCTTTATCCGCTTGGCGGATAATATCATCTGATGCTAAATTTTCAAAAGAAATCTTTTCATTGAGCCAAATATTACCATGTTCACCATTGTTTCTAGGAAGTTTTTCAAAATCTTCCATAACCAGGCTCTGGAAGAGATCCAGGTAAGCAATATCCTCTTTTTAAGGGCAAAAACTAAGCCCCTTACCCAAAGTCCTAATCTCATCATTGCTTAAAGTTCTATCAGATAGGTTAAAAATACCTGTGTTTAGTTGTAACTTTTTTCCTTGGTGGTATGTCCCCTTCCCCTCCTTCCCCGTTTGTGTATGTTCTTCTGCCTGTTTGCTGATACTGGGTGTTCTGTCCATCTTTCCTCCACAATGGGACCAGGGGTATTCGCTCCTCTAAAAAAAGGGAACTGAGAGATGTAGAGGTTCCCTATGTTTACGCTTGTGTAGTGTCCCTATTGGTCGTTGTATTATCTCTTGAAAATTGGGAAATGTTAGTTGCATCGTCTCTTGGGAAGTGGGGAGTATGGGAATATTCATTTCTATGATTATTATAGGAGGAATGTTGATGCATATCAAAACATATTAAAGTGGTCTGTGAACGTTTTTTTCTCAAACAATTGATATATATCACGGTGTGGACGCTGTGAGGGGCGTATAATAATGAGGCTATGTGGGCTCGTAATAGTCAAAGGAAAAACTCCTCCTAATCCGGAATTAATCCAATAGAGACTCACTATTTACAATGACATCACCAGGTGTGACCAATAAACTAGTCCGCTGTGAGAGGTGTGTGCTATTGAGCGTGTGATGTGAAGCCTGAGTAGACATAGGTCTGCCATTAGCAGATCCTCCCCACACTTGACGTGAGCCCAATGAGAATTTACTGTTCACGATGAGGAGAGTGCATGACACATGAAATGGGCGTGGCCGAATCCCGTAGACTACCCTATAACCATCTGTGTTCCCCTTAGACTATGTGTAACAATAAAGTGACAAGTGTGTACACCATAGTGCCCCACTGAGTGTATGGGCATTGCCTGTGTCAAAAAGCCTTAAGAAATTGTTAGTGATACCAATACAAAGTGATCCAATATTTAATACGTGATCAAGTATGTGTAACTGTATAAATTTAAAAAAAAATATATATATATATATATATATATCCCAATTAAATATAAATATGATTAACTATTATTGTGTATATATACATAACTGTCTGTGCTACTTATTTAGTAGCATAGCTACTGTTCCTGACATCCTAACTTCTGTTCCTGACATTCTACCACTGGGAATCTACCTCACACTGAGTGGGTCAGTACACACCAGCATCATCTTATACCTGGAGAAAGTTTGACAGATAGTAGCGTTGCTTCTGACATGGACTTGAGTGAAAAAAGCAGGCAGTGAAACTCGTCAACGCTGATTGCTTATGGAGCTGTTAATATGAGTCGGGATGGTTTCGCAAAAAATCTCCCTGTATCTCCGGACTAACTTTCATCCATGCTCTCACTGAGAGGCTGACAGGACTACTTAAAACTCCAGTCCCATCTCGAAGAGTACTACCCTCCATAAGAGACTACTCTGTAATCTTCTAACACTTCTCTGCCAACCTCCTATGACAAAAGGCAAAGAATGACTGGGGGATGAGGGAAGTGGGGGAGGTATTTAAGCCTTTGGCTGGGGTGTCTTTGCCGCCTCCTGGTGGCCAGGTTCAGTATTCCCAAAAGTAATGAATGCAGCTGTGGACTCTCCCTGTATATATATATATATATATATATATATATATATATATATATATATATATATATATATATATATATATATATATATATATATATATATATATATATATATATATATATATATATATATATATATAAAATCCTCTTTCTTTCGTGGTGGCAATAGTCAATGAAAATCCTTACTTGTGAGAAGGCAGAGACATCCCACACAAAGCTTTAAAAAGGACATGAAACCCAAAAAAAATCTTTCGTGATTTAGATAGAGAATACAATTTTAAACAACTTTTCAATTTACTTCTATTATTTCATTTGCTTCCTTCTCTTGTTATCCTTTGTTGAAAGGTTTATATAGAATATACACACACACACACACTCACCCATGTGCTCAGTTAGAAACCATAAGTGCATTGCTGCTCCTTCAACAAAATAATACCAAAAGAATTAAAAAGATTACATAATAGAAGTAAATTAGAAAGTCGTTTTAAAATTGTATTCTCTATCTGAATCATGAAAGACATTTTTTGGGTTTCATGTCCCTTAAGTATCCCTGCCACTTCCTCCTCACCTCCAGTATTAAATATAGCCAAGGATAGGAGGAAGGAGCAAGAAAGATATTAGGGTAATGAGGTGCAAACTAGAACTGCCACCAACAAGATGGACTATCACCACCAAGAATTTTATCAGGTAAGAATACATTTTGTTTTTTTTCTAAGGTGGTGATAGTCAACGAAAATCCTTACTTGTGGGAACTAATACCCAAAGAAAAGAAGAAAAGGCAAGCACCTGTTTATCAGGAACCACCAACTGAAAGACCTTCCTTCCAAAAACTGCCTCTGGAGAGGCAAACACAATTTGATAAAAAAAAAAAAAAAAAGTACACAGGACCATGGTACTCTGCTGATATTTCAATCTTGAAAACCAAAGAGTGAATATAGAACGGGTTAAAAGATAAAATACTTAAAGGCGACTATTGTCCTGCTTCCAAGAAAACTCTTTGAATCAAACTCTGTAAGCAAGAAGCTAAGGAAACAGAAGGAAACAGAAGCTACCCTCTTGGCCCTAATGTTAACCAGAAAAAGCAACAAACAAGAGACTGACAAAATGCTCAGGAGCCTTTCCATAACATTTTAAATGTCCTAACAAGATCCAGATTAAAAAGTAAAAAACTCCAGCTGCTTTAAAAGTTAAAAAGACCTTTATTTTTCATCAGTGCAAGGTCCAACAGTTACACCAAGCAACGTTACGGGCACAAACTTAGTCCTTATTCATGCTTAACATATTACTACAAAAATTGTGTATTTTAGGCGCCAAAAAACATACAAAATGTATACTGCAGCCACAAATGTATACAGCCACCTAGTGGTTAGAATCAATATTTACAGGTAAAGGAAAGAAAATTGCTTATTCCCATTTATCCCTCTAGTGGTAAACATCAGTGTAAATAAAAAAAATTCCATAGTAAAATTATTTAATAAATCATGAAGCACAATTTAGTTTATCATCATATAACTGAATTAAAGTACATTTACCAAAAAACTGTCCAATCATATTCCTGGTTTAAACCTTGAGGGGTCATAGTATCTAGTTCATTTATTCAATACATTTCCCTTTTCTTTAAGAGGGCTTCCCTATTGCCACCCCTCCTGAGTATCTTAACTTGTTCAATAATTTGAAAACAAAGTTGGCTTGTGTTATGTCCAGCGTGTAAAAATGTGACGAAATTTTACCTAATATTTTATTTATTCTCTGAAATTCTTTTACGGGCTTCCCTTTGAGTTTGTCCAACACAGAACACCGTCATTTTACAACATAAACTACAAATATTGATGGCTTATATTTAAAAAAAACCCACACATATCACCTTTGTATATCATTGATAGGAAGATTGGATACTATGTTATATGTTGGTGATCTACCATACAAATCCAGACCAACACCAGGGAATATTCACAATCCTTTACACATTGTCCTATCTATTTTATTGATTAAACATTATTAGGGATTATATACATTTGTTGAGACATTGTTTAATCTATCGATTAAATACTGCATTACACTTAAGCTCATTTAGCGTAGCTAACACATAGTTTATATTATTAAACAATGTCTACTATTGGCTGTTCCAATCAGCTAATAGAATGCAAGCTCAATCCTATTCGCTGATTGGATCAGCCAATAGGATTGAACTTCAGTCCTATTGGCTCTTTGCATCAGCCAATAGGATTTTTTCTACCTTAATTCCGATTGGCTGATAGAATTCTATCAGCCAATCAGAATCTAAGGGACGCCATCCTGGATGACGTCACTTAACGGTACCTTCATTCGTCTTTAGTCGTCGGATGAAGAGGATGCTCCGCGCCGGATGGATGAAGATTGAAGAGGATGCTCCGCGCCGGATGGATGAAGATAGAAGATGCCGTCTGGATGAACACTTCTGCCCGTCTGGAAGACCACTTCGCCCTGCTTGGATGAAGACTTCTCCCTGCTTCGTTGAGGACTTCGGCCTGGCTTGGATGAAGACTTCTCCCGGTAAGTCGATCTTCAGGGGGTTAGTGTTTTTTTTTAAGGGTGTATTGGGTGTGTTTTAATTTTAGGATGGGTTTGGGCTTGCAAAAGAGCTAACTGTCCTTTTAAGGGCAATACCCACATCCAAATGCCCTTTTCAGTGGGGAGCTTAGGTTTTTTTTAGATAGTATTTTATTTGGGGGGTTGGTTGTGTGGGTGGTGGGTTTGTATTTTTTATTTTTTTTACACAGGTAAAAGAGCCGATTACTTTGGGGCAATGCCCCGCAAAAGGCCCTTTTAAGGGCTATTGGTAGTTTAGGCTAGGGGTTTTTTATTATTTTGGGGGGGACTTTTTTTATTTTGATAGGGCTATTAGATTAGGTGTAATTAGTTTAAATATCTTGTAATTTGATTATTATTTTCTGTAATTTAGTGTTTGTTTTGTACTTTAGCTAATTTAATTGATTTAATTGTTGTTAATTTAGTTAATTTATTTAATTGTAGTGTAGTGTTAGGTGTTAGTAACTTAGGTTAGGTTTTATTTTACAGGTAAATTTGTATTTATTTTAGCTAGGTAGTTATTAAATAGTTAATAACTATTTAATAACTATTCTACCTAGTTAAAATAAATAGAAACTTGCCTGTAAAATAAAAATAAATCCTAAACTATATACAATGTAACTATTAGTTATATTGTAGCTAGCTTAGGGTTTATTTTATAAGTATTTAGTTTTAAATAGGAATAATGTAGTTAAGGATATTAATTTTCTTTAGATTTATTTAAATTATATTTAAGTTAGGGGGTGTTAGGGTTAGACTTAGATTTAGGGGTTAATAACTAATATAGTGACGGTGACGTTGGGGCGGCAGATTAGGGGTTAATAAATGTAGGTAGGTGGCGTCTATGTTAGGGACGACAGATTAGGGGTTAATAATATTTAACCAATGTTTGTGAGGCGCGAGTGCGGCGGTTTAGGGGTTAATATGTTTATTGTAGTGGCGGTGACGTTGGGGCGGCAGATTCGGGGTTAAAAAGTGTAGGTAGGTGGCAGCGACATGGGGCGGCAGATTAGGGATTAATAAATATAATGTAGGTGGCGGCGATGTTGGGGGCAGCAGATTAGGGGTTCATAAATATAATGTAGGTGATGGCGGTGTCCGAAGCGGCAGATTAGGGGATAAAAATTTATTATAGT
Organism: Bombina bombina; assembly: GCF_027579735.1. Classification (NCBI taxonomy): domain Eukaryota; kingdom Metazoa; phylum Chordata; class Amphibia; order Anura; family Bombinatoridae; genus Bombina; species Bombina bombina. The sequence goes on from NC_069499.1 coordinate 748,471,742, forward strand.
GTTTGCGATGCGGGAGGGCCTCGGTTTAGGGGTTAATAGGTAGTTTATGGGTGTTAGTGTATTTTTTAGCACTTTAGTTATGAGTTTTATGTTACAGCATTGTACCATAAAACTCTTAACTACTGACTTTAGAATGCATTACGGATCTTGACGGGGTAGGGTGTACCGCTCACTTTACTCACATACAAAAGGTATACCAATGTACAGTAATAAATGACAGCAGTACAAATTATGGAACAGAGTATCCTCTTACGAGTAAGTGTGAACTATTCAGCAATATATAAAAAAGTAAATGAAAAAAAAGTAATATACTGTAGAATCATCTCACAAGTGTATATTATCGTTTAGCAATATATCACAGTAAAGATATAGAATATGCTGTAGTAATCTTTCTATGTAAAGGTGTACCGTTGTCCAGCAAATTTATAACCGTAATACAGAACAGAGTATACTGTAGCGTCCTCCTATACCATTTACAGAGGTAGAACAGTAGTGGGAAATATGGAATATACCTTATTGTCCACTAAAATCTAAGGGTTGACAGAAAATGGAAAAAGGAAGCCGTATGGGGATAAAGGTTCTCAGAAACATATCAGTCATCTACCCTAGTAAACTAGCCATCAAAACATCAGTAGCGGATATACAGATTGTAAGACATAAATAGTGCGGAGCGCAAGGTGGGCGCCTACAGGATGAAGTCCATGGAAGCACAGACAAATTTGTATTAATGTAACTCCCGCTTTCACATATGAAAATTAACTCCTTCACTGTGCTGTGTACCTGAAGTGCACTAAAGTCACAACACATACCCCCAATAACTGCTTAGCACTCCTCCACACAGAACAGCATCTAGGAATTAGAGTGGCATACACTAAGGCACACAAGTAAGGATTTTTGTGGCGTATATCCCCAGGTTAGAAAGAAAAGTAGTTTAATATTTACTTCCATTTTCAATATTTCAAGAGCATAACAAGGAAGGCTCAGGAATGTGCACTATATAAATTATATTGTTACAAACATTGTTACAAACACTGCTGCCATAGTGCCCAACACACATACACAGCGCTGAAGCCTCCTTCAGCATGCTCTCATGAAAAAATAATAATAATAAAATTAAAAGTATCCCATCATTTAGAAGCCACAATTTAAACATATCACTACATATCAGGGATACACTTTTTGGCTAATGTATCTGAAACTAATAATGCAAAACAATTATTTATCAAAATAGGGATGATGATGAACAACACTAAACAGAGTTAACTTATTAGAACATAAAAGTCTTTAATATGCAACACTGTAGGTATTTTTGTAATATACTTATTTCATTAATTTATAACACAACACCTGGCCGGTTAGTGATACTTGAAGACTGGAGTCTAGTAACACTGCTCTACCCAGATGGTGCTTTAGACAAAACTAATTTAGATTATTTGGTTCAGAGCCAGAGTATGTGCCAAACAATACAGTCAATCAATCAAGAGACCCTTGATACGAACATTAAAGGAGCACTCGAAAGTGATGTAGCATAGCTGTAAAAAGCAGACTGGAAAATATCACCTGAACATCTCTATGTAAAAAAGGAAGATATTTTACATCAAATTTTCCCCACTGTAAAGAGACTTTAAGCAGCCAATCGGGATGCTAGTCCCAGGACTTGCAAGGGAGTGTGCATCTGGCATGTGCAGCACAGTCATGCTATTTTCCTATTCAGTTTAAAGGGACATGAAACCTAACATTTTACTTTCATGATTCAGATAGAGAATACAATTTAAAAAAAAAAGTTTCCAGTTTACTTATATTATCAAATTTGCTTAGTTCTCAAGTTATTCTTTATTGAAGAGATATCTAGATAGGTAGCATGCACATTTCTGGAACACTACATTACAGGAAATAGTGCTGCCATCTAGTGCTTTTGCTAATTTATAGAATTATTGCAAAACTCCTTCCATATAGTGCTGCAGACACCTGAATGCTCCTCAGCTTAGTTTCTGCTTTTCAACAAAGGATAACAACAAAACAAAGAAAATGTGATAATGGAAGCAAGTTAGAAAGTTGTTTAAAATTGAATGTTCTATCTGAATCATAAAAGGACATTTTTGGGTTTTATGTCCCTTTAAGGAAGTTTACTATGAAATCTTACAAAATTTCAGTAAAAGTTCACAAGATACCAGCATAGCAATGCATGACCTCAGCACTTTTTTCTTAAACTTTCAGCTGGACAGTAGGTGAAGTAGCAGTTACCAGAGCACTTATTTTATTTTCAGATCAGCTTTTTACAGTTGCGCTGCATCACTCAAGTGATTTAGCATTTAAGTTTTATGTCCCTTTAAGCCAACAAGAATTACACCGGAATGATACTTTCATATAACTCACTGACTCTATAGGTTGTTTTACCTTTGGAAAAATATGAATATAATGGTTCTGCCTTACTCCTGATACTTTATAAAATGTAGCAACAAGTTAATGAAAAATTGCATTCATATTTATAATAAATACCTAGAAATGTAAACAAAACCCACATATTTATTGTGCTTTAAAATGAAACATTTATTATTTAAATGCAAACTACTAATTTCTGCACTCAGAATACCTATCCATATCATATACTCAAAATGTAATTCCCCATAAAACTTTTAAAAATATAAATAATTTAAAAACTTATTTTGCCTGCCCTTCTTGTAATTGAAGTTTGAAAATGCTAGCATTTCCATTGAGGCTGGAGTGAATTCCATGATGGCTGATATGTGCAGGAACTTTTTTATATTCCTTCCTAGTTTGCCACAGCAAGGGAAGGAATATAAAAAAATATTTATCAAGCGGTTCAATGAGTGTTCTCTGGAACTGCAAAACAATGCATTAATTAAAAAAAAAAAAAAAAACATTTTAAATGGTTTTAAAACTTTTTTTTCCATGCAGATCTTTGTAATGTTGTCAATCATTTTTTATGAATAAATAAAAGGTAGACATTGCCAAGTCTATGTAGAGGTTATAAGGGACATGATAAAATGTGTATATTATTTATATGAAGAACAATATATTAGACTTTTGTTTATACCATGATTAAAAGCGGTTTAAAATTTAAAGTGAGATAACAGAAAGTGCTGATAGAACACCACTGAGTCCTGGGACTCTACAGCTCACTGGTTGATAGGGACAACTCCCACAGGAAAAAAAACTATGTAACGAAACCAAGAACTTCTATTAAAAGATATGTTTTATCCTCTTTTAGATGGAAAAGAAATTTTTTTAGTACAATGTAATTTAAGCACAGCTTGGAACAAGTGGTCATTGATTAAAGGGACACTGAACCCAAAAATTTTCTCTTTCGTGATTCAGATAGAGCATGTAATTTTAAGCAACTTTCTAATTTACTCCTTTTATCAAATTTTCATCATTCTCTTTGTATCTTTATTTGAAAAGCAAGAATGTAAGTTTAGATGCCGTCTCATTTTTGGTGAACAACCTGGGTTGTTCTTCCCGATTGGTGGATAAAATCACCCACCAATAAACAAGTGCTGTCCATGTCTAAAATGCATGTCTGTCAAAAGAACTGAAATAAAAGTATATTAATATAACCGTTTTGGTTATGCAAAACTGGGGAATGGGTAATAAAGGGATTATCTATCTTTAAAACAACATAAATTCTGGAGCAGACTGTCACTTTAACCTCTGCTTTGTCTGAAGAAAGGATGAAGTCCCTTGAGGGCCTTGACACATCACATCAAAAATAAAACTACCATAAGATTTTGCATAAATCCAGCTAGTGTAGTATATTTTGGAACATATACATACATGAATGCATACAAACTTACACTCAAATGGATGAACTCCAAAAAGAAGAGCATTATCTAGGTTTTTAAATGTGACATTAAGGAAGGAGAGATTCCTCATGAAAGTGAAAGTCAATCCTAGCATTTGTGAAACGCTAGGATTGACCATTGGAATAAATAAAGGGACTTTCATTCATGAAGTATCAAATACTTCATGCAGAAAACTCCTTTGTTTCAAGCGTTCGCTGCACTGAGCTGCTCAGGCAGCCCACGGCAGAAAGCTGTTATGCTAAGAGGTAACGTTTCCACCTCTTAGCAAATAGCGTGCGGGAAATCCGGCGCAATAAGGGCGCCAAGCCGCATTTCACACACGGCTATTGGCTAAGAGGTGAAAACGTCACCTCTCAAGCAAAACAGGGTTCTGCCTTGGGCTGCCTGATCAGCTCAGTGCGGTGAACACTTGAAACAAATAAAGGAGCTTTCTGCATGAAGTATTTTATACTTCATGAATGAAAGTCCCCTTTATTTGTTCCAAATGTCAATCCTAGCGTTTCACAAATGCTAAGATTGACTTTTACTTTAAGGTTGTTTGCAGTGGAGAGTGCAGAGCCCTTTGATCATTGCGATTTTCTTTTTCTTTTTTTAAAAGTTGGCACTGTCTTAGAATGCCATAAGTCTGTTTGTGAAATATCTGCCCCACTAGATCTGTCCCAGTCAAACTTTAAGTACTATTAATGTGAAGGGGAAGCATCATCAGCCCAGCCACAAAGCTGTAGACCACACAAACTCACTCGCCTATCATCTGTTGCATCACTCGCTACAGAATTCCATACTGCCACTGGAACTTAAAGGGAAAGTAAAGTCAAAATCTCTCATGATTCGGATAGAGCATGCAATTTTAAACAACTTTCCAATTTACTTCTGTTATAAAATTTGCTTTATTCTCTTGGTATCATTTATTGAAGATTAAAGCTAGGTTGGCTCATAAGAGCTCAGGAGTGTGCACTTGTCTTTAGTACTCTATGGCAGCAATTTTTTGCAACATTATTTGTAGCTTTGTTATAAAATGTTGCAAAACACTGCTGCCATAGAGTATTAAAGACACGTGCACACTCCTGAGCTCTTATAGGCCTACATAGATACCAAGAGAACAAAAACATAATTTATGCTTACCTGATAAATTCCTTTCTCCTGTAGTGTAGTCAGTCCACGGGTCATCCATTACTTATGGAAAATATATCTCTTCCTAACAGGAAACTGCAAGAGAATTACCCAGCAGAGCTGCTATATAGCTCCTCCCCTCACCTATCATACTCAGTCATTCGACCAAAGCAGACGAGAAAGGAGGAACCATAGGGTACAGTGGTGACTGGAGTTAATTAAAATTTAGACCTGCCGTAAAAACAGGGCGGGCCGTGGACTGACTACACTACAGGAGAAAGGAATTTATCAGGTAAGCATAAATTATGTTTTCTCCTGTTAAGTGTAGTCAGTCCACGGATCATCCATTACTTATGGAATACCAATACCAAAGCTAAAGTACACGGATGAAGGGAGGGACAAGGCAGGAACATTAAACAGAAGGAACCACTGCCTGAAGTACCTTTCTCCCAAAAATAGCCTCCGACGAAGCAAAAGTATCAAATTTGTAAAATTTTGAAAAAGTGTGAAGCGAAGACCAAGTCGCAGCCTTGCAAATCTGTTCAACAGAGGCCTCATTTTTAAAGGCCCAGGTGGAAGCCACAGCTCTAGTAGAATGAGCTGTAATCCTTTCAGGAGGCTGCTGTCCAGCAGTCTCATAGGCTAAGCGTATTATGCTACGAAGCCAAAAAGAGAGAGAGGTAGCCGAAGCCTTTTGACCTCTCCTCTGTCCAGAGTAAACGACAAACAGGGAAGAAGTTTGACGAAAATCCTTAGTTGCCTGCAAATAGAATTTCAGGGCACGGACTACGTCCAGATTATGCAAAAGTCGTTCCTTCTTTGAAGAAGGGTTAGGACACAGAGATGGAACAACAATCTCTTGATTGATATTCCTGTTAGTAACTACCTTAGGTAAGAACCCAGGTTTAGTACGCAGGACTACCTTGTCTGAATGAAAAATCAGATAAGGAGAATCACAATGTAAGGCAGATAACTCAGAGACTCTTCGAGCCGAGGAAATAGCCATCAAAAACAGAACTTTCCAAGATAACAGCTTGATATCAATGGAATGAAGGGGTTCAAATGGAACGCCTTGAAGAACATTAAGAACTAAGTTTAAGCTCCACGGCGGAGCAACAGACTTAAACACAGGCTTAATCCTAGTTAAAGCCTGACAGAAAGCCTGAACGTCTGGAACTTCAGCCAGACGTTTGTGTAGAAGAATAGACAGAGCAGAAATCTGTCCCTTTAACGAACTAGTAGATAAGCCCTTTTCTAAACCCTCTTGTAGAAAGGACAATATCCTAGGAATCCTAACCTTACTCCATGAGTAACTCTTGGATTCGCACCAATGTAAATATTTACGCCATATCTTATGGTAAATTTTTCTGGTAACAGGCTTCCTAGCCTGTATTAAAGGTATCAATAACTGACTCAGAGAAGCCACGCTTTGATAGAATCAAGCGTTCAATCTCCATGCAGTCAGCCTCAGAGAAATTAGATTTGGATGTTTGAAAGGACCCTGAATTAGAAGGTCCTGTCTCAGAGGCAGAGACCACGGTGGACAGGACGACATGTCCACTAGGTCTGCATACCAGGTCCTGCGTGGCCACGCAGGCGCTATCAGAATCACCGAAGCTCTTTCCTGTTTGATCTTGACAATCAAACGAGGAAGCATCGGGAATGGTGGAAACACATAAGCCATGTTGAAGACCCAAGGGGCTGTCAGAGCATCTATCAGCACCGCTCCCGGGTCCCTGGACCTGGATCCGTAACAAGGAAGCTTGGCGTTCTGACGAGACGCCATGAGATCCAGATCTGGTTTGCCCCAACGACGAATCAGTTGAGCAAAGACCTCCGGATGAAGCTCCCACTCCCCCGGATGAAAAGTCTGGCGACTTAGAAAATCCGCCTCCCAGTTCTCCACGCCTGGGATGTAGATCGCTGACAGGTGGCAAGAGTGAGACTCTGCCTAGCGAATTATCTTTGAGACTTCCAACATCGCTAGGGAACTTCTGGTTCCCCCTTGATGGTTGATGTAAGCCACAGTCGTGATGTTGTCCGACTGAAATCTGATGAACCTCAGAGTTGCTAACTGAGGCCAAGCTAGGAGAGCATTGAATATTGCTCTTAACTCCAGAATATTTATTGGGAGGAGTTTCTCCTCCTGAGTCCATAATCCCTGAGCTTTCAGGGAATTCCAGACTGCTCCCCAGCCTAGAAGGCTGGCGTCTGTTGTTACAATCGTCCAATCTGGCCTGCGAAAGGTCATCCCCTTGGACAGATGTGGCCGAGAAAGCCACCATAGAAGAGAATCTCTGGTCTCTTGATCCAGATTTAGTAGGGGGGACAAATCTGAGTAATCCCCGTTCCACTGACTTAGCATGCACAATTGCAGCGGTCTGAGATGCAGGCGCGCAAATGGTACTATGTCCATTGCCGCTACCATTAAGCCGATTACTTCCATGCACTGAGCTACTGACGGGTGTGGAATGGAGTGAAGGACACGGTAAGCATTTAGAAGTTTTAATAACCTGGCCTCTGTCAGGTAAATTTTCATCTCTACAGAATCTATAAGAGTCCCTAGAAAGGGAACTCTTGTAAGTGGTAATAGAGAACTCTTTTCCACGTTCACCTTCCACCCATGCGACCTCAGAAATGCCAGAACTATCTCTGTATGAGACTTGGCAGTTTGAAAACTTGACGCTTGTATCAGAATGTCGTCTAGGTACGGAGTCACCGCTATGCCTCGCGGTCTTAGTACCGCCAGAAGTGATCCTAGAATTTTTGTAAAGATTCTTGGAGCCGTAGCTAATCCGAAGGGAAGAGCTACAAACTGGTAATGCCTGTCTAGGAAGGCAAATCTCAGATACCGGTAATGGTCCTTGTGAATCGGTATGTGAAGGTAGGCATCCTTTAGATCCACTGTGGTCATGTACTGACCCTCTTGGATCATGGGAAGGATGGTTCGAATAGTTTCCATTTTGAATGATGGAACTCTTAGAAATTTGTTTAGGATTTTTAAGTCTAAGATTGGCCTGAAGGTTCCCTCTTTCTTGGGAACCACAAATAGGTTTGAATAGAATCCCTGCCCGTGTTCCGTCCGCGGAACTGGGTGGATTACCCCCATTAGTAAGAGGTCTTGTACACAGCGTAGAAACGCCTCTTTCTTTATTTGGTTTGCTGATAACCTTGAAAGATGAAATCTCCCCCGTGGAGGAGAAGTTTTGAAGTCCAGGAGATATCCCTGAGATATGATCTCCAACGCCCATGGATCCTGGACATCTCTTGCTCAAGCCTGGGCGAAGAGAGAAAGTCTGCCCCCCACTAGATCCGTTTCCGGATAGGGGGCCCTCTCTTCATGCTGTTTTGGGGGCAGCAGCAGGTTTCTTGGCCTGCTTGCCCCTGTTCCAGGACTGGTTAACTTTCCAGCCCTGTCTGTAACGAGCAACAGCTCCTTCCTGTTTTGGAGCGGAGGAAGTTGATGCTGCTCCTGCCTTGAAGTTACGAAAGGCACGAAAATTAGACTGTTTGGCCTTTGATTTGGCCCTGTCCTGAGGTAGAGCATGGCCCTTACCTCCCGTAATGTCAGCTATAATTTCTTTCAAGCCGGGCCCGAATAAGGTCTGCCCTTTGAAAGGAATATTAAGCAATTTAGATTTAGAAGTCACGTCAGCTGACCAGGATTTAAGCCATAGCGCTCTGCGCGCTTGGATGGCGAATCCGGAGTTCTTAGCCGTAAGTTTGGTTAAATGCACAACGGCATCAGAAACAAATGCGTTAGCTAGCTTAAGTGTCTTAAGCTTGTTGATTATTTCATCCAATGGAGCTGAGCGAATGGCCTCTTCCAGAGACTCAAACCAGAATGCTGCCGCAGCAGTGACAGGCGCAATGCATGCGAGGGGCTGTAAAATAAAACCTTGTTGAACAAACATTTTCTTAAGTTAACCCTCTAATTTTTTATCCATTGGATCTGAAAAGGCACAACTATCCTCCACCGGGGTGGTACGCTTAGCTAAAGTAGAAACTGCTCCCTCCACCTTAGGGACCGTCTGCCATAAGTCTCGTGTGGTGGCGTCAATAGGAAACATTTTCCTAAATATGGGAGGAGGGGTAAAAGGCACACCCGGTCTATCCCACTCCTTGCTAATAATCTCTGTAAGCCTTTTTGGTATAGGAAATACGTTAGTACACACCGGTACCGCATAGTATCTATCCAACCTACATAATTTCTCTGGAATTGCAACCGTGTTACAATCATTCAGAGCCGCTAATACCTCCCCTAGCAATGTGCGGAGGTTCTCTAGCTTAAATTTAAAATTGGAAATCTCTGAATCCAGTCTCCCTGGATCAGATCCGTCACCCACAGAATGAAGCTCTCCGTCCTCACGTTCTGCAAACTGTGACGCAGTATCTGACATGGCTCTCATCTCATCCGCGCGCTCTATCCTTAACCCAGAGCTATCGCGCTTGCCTCTTAATTCTGGCAACTTAGATAATACTTCTGTCATAACAGTAGCCATGTCTTGCAAAGTGATTTGTAAGGGCCTCCCTGATGTACTTGGCGCCACAAAATCACGCACCTCCTGAGCGGGAGGCGAAGGTACTAACACGTGAGGAGAGTTAGTCGGCATAACTTCCCCCTCGTCGTCTGGTGATAATTTCTTTACATGTAAAGATTGACTTTTATTTAAAGTAGCATCAATGCAATTAGTACACAAATTTCTATTGGGCTCCACATTGGCCTTTAAACATAGTGAACAAAGAGATTCATCTGAGTCAGACATGTTTAAACAAACTAGCAATGAGACTAGCAAACTTGGAAATACTTTTCAAAATTAATTTACAAGCAATATAAAAAACGTTACTGTGCCTTTAAGAAGCACAGAAAAACTGACAGTTGAAATAACAATGACCAAAATAGTTATAGCAACCAAATTTTCACAATAAATGTATTAAGTTAGCAAAGGATTGCACCCACCAGCAAATGGATGATTAACCCCTTAGTACCTAAAAACGGATAACAATTATATAATTAACGTTTTTCTCACAGTCAAATACACTGTCACAGGACTGCTGTGCCTGATTACCTCCCTCAAAATGGATTTTGAAGACCCCTGAGCTCTCTAGAGACGATCTGGATCATGGAGGATGAAGTAGACAGATTGTGACTGAATTTTTACTGCGCAAAAAAGCGCTAAAATAGGCCCCTCCCACTCATATTACAACAGTGGGGAAGCTCAGAAACTGTTTCTATGCAGAAAACAAAAATGGCCATGTGGTAAAAATCATGTCCTAATAAGTTTTATCACCAAGTACCTCACAAAAACGATTAACAAGCCAGTAAACGTTTTAAACATACATTTGAAAGTTATGTATTATTATTATTAATAAGCCTGCTACCAGTCGTTTTTACTGCAGTTAAGGCTCATACATTATTTCAGTATTAACAGTATTTTCAGAGTCAATTCCATTCCTTAGAAAAATACATTCAGTGTACACACACACATCAGCCTGATACCAGTCGCTATCACTGCATTTAAAGGCTGAACTTACTTTACAATGGTATCAGCAGTATTTTCTCAGTCAATTCCATTCCTCAGAAAATAAATTACTGCACATACCTCATTTGTTGCAGGGGAGCCCTGCATGCTATTCCCCTTCTCTGAAGTTACCTCACTCCTCAGATGAGAAACAGCCAGTGGATCTTAGTTACGTCTGCTAAGACCATAGAAAAAAACCCAGGCAGATTCTTCTTCTAATGCTGCCTGAGAATAAACAGCACACTCCGGTGCCATTTAAAAATAACAAACTTTTGATTGTAGAAATAAACTAAGTTAAAAAACACCACAGATCTCTCACAGCTTCCTTTTTAGTTAGGCTGCAAGAGAATGACCGAGTATGATAGGTGAGGGGAGGAGCTATATAGCAGCTCTGCTGGGTAATTCTCTTGCAGTTTCCTGTTAGGAAGAGATATATATTCCATAAGTAATGGATGACCCGTGGACTGACTACACTTAACAGGAGAAAAGATATTTGATAACGGAAGTAAATTGGAAAGTTGTTTAAAATTTGCATGCTCTATCTGAATAATGAAATTTTGTCTTTACTGTCCCTTTAATAAAATATAAGCTGTAAATAAGCCTCACATCAAGATGCACAATACCAAGCGTTTGCTTTTTTGTTTTGTAAAGTATGCTGCCACTAGACTCTGGAACAGTGGAAACGTGTTCTCTGGAGTGATGAATCATGCTTTAATCTCTGGCAGAAGAATCTGGTTATGGCAGATGCCTGGAGAATGTTACTTACTGGGATGCATAGCGCCCACTGTAACGTTTGATGGAAGTGGGATAATGGTCTGGGGCTGATTTTAAGGGATTATGTTAGGCTCCTTAGTCCTACTGAAGGGCCATCTTAATGTTACAGGATACAAAGACATTTAAGACAATTTGATGCCAAATTTGCGGCAATAGGTTGGGGGAAGGCCCTTTCCTGTTCCAGCATGACTGTGTCCCTGTGCACAAAGCAAGGTACATGAAGACATAGTCTAACTATAAAAATCAATCTGCATACCAAATCTATATTGGTGCAGTAGTTTTGGCTGGAGCTTTGGCTAATCATTTTACATGTTGGGAGTTAAAGAAAACGTTTCAACACTTAAAGGGAGAAGAAACCCCAAAAAATTATTCTGAGATTCAGACAGAGCACACTATTTTTATAAAGCTTCAAATTTACTTCTATTATCAAATTTGCTTCATTCCCATGATATTCTATGTTGAATAAAAACCTAGGTAGGCATCTGGAACACTACATACTGCCATCTAGTGCTCTTGCAAATTGATAATTTTCTTGAAAAACTGCTGCTATATAGTGCTCCAAAATGGGGTGGCTTCTAAGCAAACGTCCCTACTTTTCAACAAAGATACCAAGAGAACAAAGAAAAAATTATAATAAAAGTAAATTAGAAAGTTGTTTAAAAGTGAATGCTCTTTCTGAATTATGAAAGAAAATGTAATGTCCCTTTAACTCCAAAAATACTCAGTATACTTTAGTATTTCCAATCACCAAAAATGCCCACAAAACTGCAAAATTTGTTTATCCAATACAAAAGTTACAAGCACCTGAAACACGTTTTAACATTGACCAATGCATTGGTCAAATCCCATATATTTTCAAAAGTTGTCAACAACAAAAAAAAAGGCAAAATGCAAGGTCATACAAGATGCTGCTGGGTAAAAGGTGCAGAAACTAGCAGAAATACATATATTTATATAAAGCAAACAGCAAGGTAAAAGTTTATATTTCATACAAATTAATAAATTATACGTTCTTTGTCATATCAGGTTTAGCAGACTTTACACTATCGCTATAAACAATCATTTTTTTTCACCCACTTTCACACAACACAAATAATGCTCTCTCAAATGCAGTTTAATCTAACTAATCTGCAAACATGTTTTGCTATTAGTGTTGTCATATATAGTAAGGAAAGTAAACAAAACTCACTGTAAAGTAATGTTTATTAACCATCTATGTAGAGATACAAATGAAAGGAAATGAAAAGCAGATGTGCCAAATTTAGACAAAACTTACCAAGCTTTGGCGGTTTACTACAGTAGTACTATTCCTGCGGGCTCTCATTACATCTGTCTGGAACACCTGTGAATTATCACTAAAAAAAAATAAACATTTGGTCAAAAACAATACAAATAGAAGACCAAAATAAATTTTACTCAAAATAATAAGCAAAGTCTGTAAAAGCTATTTAAATACACTCTGGGCACAGGAACACACGCAAGATGGTTATAAAAAAAAAGGTTGGTGATCAGGCTTCTCCAGATGTTTGAAAAGCTCAGTAAATAAACTGTACAAAATGAGAGGAAGTGGTGTTTTAAAAATATATATTTTGAACTAAAAATACAAAACAAGTGAGTTTATTAAAAGTACTCAAACCATGTTTTGGTAGTTTAGTGTGTGAATACCTGACTGCTGTTTTTTTTTCTTTTCTCTCACTAATAACCCATAAGTAGTCATGGAGTAGATATGGTTATACAACATTTGAAATTGTTTTTTAAACTTACGTGGGTTACATATTATGAAACATATTTTTCAGCCTATGTGTGTAAAATAAGAAGGGAGAATCTCTAAACTGGAAAATTTTAGCTGATAGAAATTCTTAAACGGGACACTGTAGTGCAAAAGGTACATGCTGTAATTGGTTAGAGCATGTCATTTTTGTACAACTCACACTGGAAATCACCAGCTGTGTCAAGCTCATGAGCGGCAATCTTTGCCGCTCCCAATCAATTTACCTGTGTGTTTAACATCTTTGTGGTGGCTGAACACAGACTAACACAGTATTTTGTGTAAAATGTACCTTCTATGAAGAATTAGACTACATAATTGTAGCACAATTCAGAACAAAATTGCCTGGTAGTTTAGGTCTGGAGTGTCCATCTAGATGAGATCAGATGAATATACAGCATGCGCTAATTCCTGGATTCTGACCGTCCTATAGAGCAAATTACTATAGCTATATCAGTTAAGCGCTTCTACCTTTGTTGCATATACAAAAAGAGAGAAGCGCTCAACATGAGAACGAGCAATAGCATAATAGCTTGTTCTATGGCTAGTTACGACCCTAGGAGCAACCTCTTTTTGCTCAACATGTGCCTTTCCCAGAGAAGAACTTTCCTGTAGCATATCAGTCTGATCCTGACTAAACAGTGCAGTCCAGCCCCAAAATACCAGTCAATCCCTCTCTGAACAAGAGAAAACGGCAAACCCCATAAGTACTTTTCGGCCTAGTGTGGGCCTCGTCATTGAGGTGCAGCCATATCCCTTCTAGACACACTTAACAGGTTCGCGTCCGGTTTCCCGCATCACCCTTAGGAAGACTACCTTCTTGTTTTACTCCACCACAAGCACATTTTTTCAAATGCTTATTATACCTTTGCATAGTATTATAATTTAAAACATTGGTTTGGCATGGATGTAAATCTTGGTACTCATGTTGTGCTTTTGTAAAAATTTTATGAAACAAAGCAGTGGTTTTTCTTCAGGAAAAACAGACAATTGAATTAGTTTTATACACCCGTACTGAACAAATAAGCATGGTTTTTAAAGTGGTGATACCTTTGGATTGGAACAATAAGTTTTCATGGAATATGTATCTGGTTTAGCAATTACTACTAACTTAGAAAAATTGAAGTGAATTATTCAAACATTTTTGGGGAATTCGGTTTATTTTCTTTTAAATTATGCCCATCAAAAATACATTTTATGTCTTTTTTTCCTGTTATTTAAAAAAAAAAAAAAAAAAAAAAAAAAAAAGTGTTTTTATTTTCCCCATTCCCTGCAAGAAGCTAAAGTATATACTCCAGACTTCAGCCCTGCAACAAGATTGAGAGATCACAGTAGCTCATTTACTAACTGGCCACAGCAAATGCTAAAGAATACTAAAGAGCATTTTCAAGGGGTGTGTCCCTAGACTACAAAACAAAGAAAAATTGTCTAACAAATTGACAGTCTAAGTGCTACTAAAAGGGACTTAAAACCTTAATTTTGGCTTTCATGATTGAGACTGTCAGGGTACAGGTAAAGGACATTATATATATATATATATATATATATATATATATATATATATATATATATATATATATATATATATATATATATATATATATATATATATATATAAAAGAGAAAGAGGTCACCTGCGCTAAAATCTAGGATGTGTGTCTCTGAGTATTGTGCGCCTAAATAATGTATAGAAAGAGAAAAAACAATATAAAAGTGGAGGCGCTCAGCTTTACAATATAGATTATAAATATATGTATATCAAATATAAGTCTTTTGTTGGTGAATTGTATCACAAGAGTTGAATCAATTGAGGAATTACTGCTTACCAGCTGTTACCTCAATCTTATGAGGTAAGGTGAGTGCCCTGGTTTAAAGATGATTTGCTGTAAAGGAACTTCTATGTCCTGGTGATATCCCTGGAAGTCTGTTGTTCAGAATTGGTCCTTCCGTTATGGGAATGAAGATCCTGGACTCTCCCCCTCAGCATAGAGCATTATATATTCTGGAGCAAGTTGTCCAGAACTTGCTCCAGAATATATAATGCTCTATGCTGAGGGGGAAAATGATGTGATACTACCCCATCTACAATTAATATTGTAATTTATTAATGAAATAAATTATAATATGTTTAATAGGGAGAATTAAATTAACAGTGTACTTATCTTAATATAATATAATATAATGGTGCTTGGTATTGAAATGATCAGAAAATTGACATGAGGCTATCCTGCCTGGAATTCGGATTGTAAGTAATAAATGCAATGTTGTAGTATTGTTTAATATAATCATTATATGGAAATATTATAAAATGTTTAGAAGTGGTTAAGTGAATCTGTTTATGTTCGTCAGCTGCCACCCGAGGGCCAGAACCCAGTATGAAAGTTAAGGGACTTAACTGTTAAAAGATGCTTTTCCATAGCGACAATATATACTACACCAATAGGGAGCGTTCCCCAGAATTATCCAATGAGAAGGGACAAGCACGTGGGCGTAAACAAACAAGATCTCCAATGATTATATAACAGGAAAGTTAAATGTAAGAGAGGACAGTTTTTTGTGTGATTTGCTTAGAGTGGTGATTGATAACTGGCGGCCATACTTGGAACACAGTCATTTAAGCAAGGAGCTGAAACTAACCTTGACCTATGCAAAATAACTTTCCTTCAAATGAGGAGATCTAAAGATATTTGGAAAAGATTGAATTACATTTTGGTTCAAACTGGTGATGTATGATTTCTAACTTTAATATTTTAAACAAAGGTTATTGGTAATATCATAGTCAAATTGTAGTTAACAGATTTAAAGGAACACTTAGTATTTTAAAGTTAGTATTTCATAGCCTGTGTATTGTTAAACACATATCCTTAATGCTAAGTTGTTTCATTTGTGCAACTATAGAGTTATAACTTAGAGTTTGGTTATTGGCACAAATAATATTTACAATTTGATGTTTTAATAGAAGTGTATATTGTACTATTGTTTAAATTAGCATTGTAATTGTATTGTTGAATATTAGTAGCTGCCATCCTAAGTCTCATTGTGATATTTTAAATGTAATTCTGAATGAAAGGCTATTGTGAATAAGTAAACTGTATGAACTCTGCATAGCATATTTTAATAGTTTTAAACGTGTATAGTATTGACTCACATTCTGATCCATACAAATATATTCCAATGTGTTCATAGATATTAACTAATAAAAAAGAATTCAGGTATTTATATTAATTTTTTTGTCTTAGTTTATGCATATTTGATGGTGGGTTTAGTTTAAAGAAAGATTGTTAGATATATTCAGTTATAACCCTGCCATATACTCACATATTATTTGGAGAGTACTGCTAAGATTCTTATAAATATACTGACAAGACAGAGCATAACATTTTTAAAAACTTTTGAATTTACTTTTGTTAGCAAATGTGTTTCATTCTTTTGAATGCTTTGTTGAAGGAACAGCAATGTACTACTGGGAGCTAGCTGAACACACAGGATGAGATATATGTGAAGCCACCA
This sequence comes from Bombina bombina, assembly GCF_027579735.1. Classification (NCBI taxonomy): domain Eukaryota; kingdom Metazoa; phylum Chordata; class Amphibia; order Anura; family Bombinatoridae; genus Bombina; species Bombina bombina. The sequence continues at coordinate 748,488,250 of NC_069499.1, forward strand.
ATCAGCAGCTAGCTCCCAGTAGTGCAGTGCTGTTTCTGTGCTTACCTAGGTATTATTTTTAACAAAGGATTACAACAGGAGAAAGCAAAATAGATATTAGAAGTAAATTGAAACATTGTTTAAAGTTCTATCTGAACCATAAAAGACACTGTTTAGGTTTCATGTTCCTTTAACATATCATGGAAATCTGGTCTGTTAGGGGTATAAATTCTGTGCCTACCTAGGTATACGTTTTAACAAAAGCTACCAAGAACTATGCAAATTACACATTACAAGTGAATTGGAAAGTTGCTTATAATTGCACGTTCTATCTAAAACGTGAAAGTTTAATTTTGACTTTACTGTCCCTTTTTATGCACACCAAACATATTTTGCAGCACTATGTACACAGGTACATCATTACAGAAGAGTATATACAAAAACTTACTTGAACTATAAAAGGAGTAGACACCCCTGCATGTGAGTGTATAGGGTACTAATTTCTTTGTAAAAATGGCAACCTTAATAATAGGGTTTTGACTATAGCCCTGATATTCAAAAGGTTCTCCTACTTGGAAAGAAATTGCAGTTCAGACTTCACAGGGGCTGACCTCACTGAATATTCAAAAGAAAAAGGGTGGAACACTCCAGCACTGTGAAATCTCTCTCATTGTAATATATGGAGAGACAAGTCCAGTGGAATACAGCACTGCATGAGTTTTGTTACACTTACACTTTGTGCTTTGTATTTTAGATTACTTTACACTTTAGATTTCAGTGTTAAAACATTAAAGCTTTGCACTCACATTTATATTTTAATCCATTTAGATTTAGAACTAGAGGTGATTTTACTAATTCTAATTATGTTTTGAAAGTTTGTGTTTTTTTAAAAAATTACTTGTCAACCCAGTAGTCGGTGGGGGGGCTGAACAGGGGCGTTCCCAGGGTATGTCTGAAGCTCTCCCACAAGTCTTGTGAAATTTTCTAAGCATTTTAAACAAGCTGGTTACCTTCTCTCTCCCATGTAAAATTTGGTATCCCCGGAGTTTCATTACTTTCTATGGAAAGCATATCTCATCTCTTTCCAGGTTCCTCCCCTTTTCTTAGAAAATTCAGTGAGTTCTGGCTCTGTGAAGTCTGCACTATAATCTCTCTCCAAACTAGAGAATGTTCGATTATCTGGCCCATAGAAAGTAATGACGCTCTCTGGGAAACTGAAGTGACAGTTTTCATTTAACTAAAAGACATGCAAAGTGCAATCTAAATTGTAAGAGATACATATAAATATACAAAGTATGAGCCTATTTTGTTAAAGTTACACAGAAACTGTGAAGGCATAATCAGAATTTGTAAAATCACAATCCTAAATACACTGCTGTATACAAAAAAGAAAGTGCAAAGTTTAAATGTAATAAAATTTAATATGAAATGTAAAGTGATATAAAATAGACAGCCCAAAGTGTAAATGCAGCAGAACTGTTATATCATGCAGTGATATATTGCACTGGGCTTGTCTCTCCTTCACATACAGAAATACAGGGAACGCCCCTTGGAGAAGTAAAGCAAAATCTGCCTTTTGAAAATTTCACTAGGGATCTCTCAGTGCTGGAGGATCATATTAGAATATCTCACCTGAGCAGAGAGGTCTTGAATATCAGGTGCAATGTCACTACTTTGCGATATTGCCAAACTATAACGTTGCTGGTCATCTATCTTGAGAAAGTTGACTTGAAACATTGTTAGGTTTGGTAATGGGGGTTAGATAGAAAGTAAACTCTGGGTGGATTGCATGCTGGAAACATTTATGCACAGTACTGTAGCAGTCTTATGTTACTGGTGTGCACAATGGGCTTGATTTATCAAGCCATTCTCCTTCCTTTGACAGCAAGAGAACCTGAAGTAAGGATTTATCAAGCAGTGATCACCAGACTACTTCTTCCCTACCCTCTTCTCCCCCTCTGTAGAATTTCAATCTCCCCGATCTCATCCGAGAGGGGAGATTAACAGCTCCTGCCCACGCGTGATTGGCTGTAAGCAGGGTTGCACACAAGCACAAAATAGCGCTCATGTGCAATGTTAAGTTCGGGCAGTAAATTGCTGCCTGCCAGAGGAGAGCTCGGGCAGACTAGTGCAAATATATGCGCAGGCAGGTGACGGGGGTTGCACACGAGCGCAAAATAGCACGTGTGCACAATGTTAAATTCAGGCAGCAAATGGCTGCCCGCCACAGGAGAGCTCGACCGGACAGGGGTGAATATATAAAAAGCAAATTGTATGATGAAAGTGAATTGGAAATTTTTTTTTAAATTGTGTGCCCTATCTGAATCATAAAAGTTTAATTTTGACTTGACTTTCCCTTTAAAGGGAGAGTAAAGTCAAAATTAAAGGGACAGTCTACACCAGAATTTTTATTGTTTTAAAAGATAGATAATCCCTTTATTACCCATTCCCCAGTTTTGCATAACCAACACAGTTATATTAACCTCTTAAGGACATATGACGGAATTTTTCCGTCATAAAACAATTGAGCAAACTGAAATCTGTGTCCTTAAAGGGTTAATATACTTTTAACCTGATTATCTTGTATCTAAGCCTCTGCAAACTGCCTCTTTATTTCAGTTCTTTTGACAGACTTGCAGTTTAGCCAATCAGTGCCTGCTCCCAGATAACTTCACGTGCACGAGCAGAGTGTTATCTATATGAAATACATGAACTAACACACTCTAGTGGTGAAAAACTGTTAAAATGCATTCTGAAAAGAGGTGGCCTTCAAGGTCTAAGAAATTAGCATATGAACCTCCTAGGTTAAACTTTAAACTAAGAATACCAAGAGAGCAAAGCAAAATTGGTGATAAAAGTAAATTGGAAAATTGTTTAAAATTGAATGCCCTATCCTATCTGAATCATGAAAGTTTATTTTGGCCTAGACTGTCCCTTTAAACTTAACGCGCATGCAGGGGCATATTAATACATAGGTCAACAAGGCCGGTGCCAAAGGACGGCAAATTTTGAGTGCCTAGGGAAGCACAAAACCTAAATATGCCACTGCACGCATGCAATTTTAAACAACTTTCCAATTTACTAATTTTATCAAATTTGCTTTATTCTCTTAGCATCCTTTGTTGAAGGCATGATCTAGGGTAGGGTCAAGATCAGCAATGTTCTACTGGGAGCTAGCTGAACAATCCAGGTGAGCAAATGACAGTATATGTGCAGCTACCACTAATGTATGGCTGCTCCTGTGCCTAACAAGGTATGCACTTCAACAAAGTATACCAAGCTATTGAAGCAAATTTCAGAATAGAAACAAACAGGAAAGATGTTGAATAATAAAATGCTTAATGTGGGACTTTACTGTCCCTTTTTAATGAATCTACAACCATTAGTTGATTAAAAAAGGCGTATTGTAGATCCAGAAACTCTCATGACCCTATTACTTCAAAACTATTTTTGTTCTTGACTTTTAACCTTCATCTGCACCCGCAAATTTCACAGAACCTTGAATATTAGCAGAAGGATGGGATAAATGCCTGCAGTTTCTCTTGCCCATAATGTATTACTCTTTTGAACCCATCAAATAGCATTGACTTTACCTAATTTAAGTTCAATGTGTCTCTTTTCTGACTCTTGAACAAGCAATGTTCTACCACAACAAACCGGCCCTTAATTCATATTAACACGTTGTGCTACAGACTGTTCACAAAAATCTTGCTTCATCACTATATACGTTCTCCCCTGTTTGCAACAGTATAAATGGCAGATTGATATTTTCACCAGTATTCCTAAAATGTCTGAAGTTCTCTGCAAACCTCTATTTGCATTAGCTCAGCCCATGAAGATACCCTCTAAATCCCATTCCTTGCCATAGTGATCTCAAATCCTCTAACCCAGTGGTTTCAAAGTACAGGCCCTGAGGCCATATGTGGCCCTCAAGATACTTTCATCTGGCCCTCCCTTGTTTAATAGGTAAACCATTAATTTGGGCTGACAACTTTTTTTAAGGTTGTAAGAGGTGTAACTAGTTGATGTTCTATATAGGCACTCACAAGATAAATATATAGACAAGTGTCCAGTGTAGACTCCCACCATACACTGCTTGGATAAATGTCACTTTTACATTTGTATACAGTTCCAGAAGGATCATTTCACTTGGCACTCACAAGGTAGATATAGACAATTGTGTATGTCTGCTGGGGGCTACAGCTCCCACTATGCACTACTACTTGGGTAAATGTCACTTCCAGTTACCAGTATATCTAGTTCCGAAACACATACTCTGTTCAAGTGGCCCCCATGGGCGAAGAACACTTGGCAAGTGGCCCCCAGATAAATTGAGTTTGATACCCCTGCTCTAACTTAATGAAGTTGAAGGATCAAACACTATTATAAGCTGTTGCCAAAGTCCCCATCTCACTGGGCACCATTTTTAAAAGTGCCCTAAGGAACGCTATCCTTGCCCATGTCTGTATTATATAACAATGCATGCATTCCCATCTAGATTCCAAGTCCTCAGTCCTACCTCAGACCCTAGGTCTTTATCCCAATGTTCTCACTTTAGTCTTATTATGAGAGTATTATTGTTTAAACATTGTTTCTTAAAATGATCGGTTTAGCATGTGACCCAATAATATTTAAGTTTTTAAAGACATCAAAACTGTGACTCAAATCCTGTGTCAACCAATGTTAGTACATTCAGGTTCATAACACCATCTCCAGTGATCCCAAGTGTGCTCATCACCACTTGTTAACTTGGCAGTTTTCTTAAATTTTGCCAAGTGCACCATTACTATTTTGGCCATCATTGACTAATCTCTGTATATTGGTTAATTATGAGGTCTGTTAAATCTTTAGAGTACCCCTAACCCAGCTCTTACGCTACTAGTCGGCCCTTTCAAATGCACTCGCCAAAACCCGTTAATGATGGTGCTGCATTGAGACCATTCCAATCATGTCTTAGTGGCCCCAAATCAAATAATGCCCCATTCTCTCACCTCAGCCCGTTGATGAGGGGGGCGCTGTTGGACCTTCTCAAGCTGCCATCACTCGGCGGGATCTCCATGTCCAGCTCCATTTTCTCCTGAGCCATCGTGTTGCTCAGTGTGTGCGCGCTGCTTCGGGTCCTTCTTCCAATTACTGGCTCATACTGAAGCGTCTCTGTTGCTCCCTCCCCGGGTCTCACACTTTAGGCCGCACTTAGTACACCGCGGACCGAAGCCAGCCAGGCCCCATAGCCCGGGGAGGGATGGTGGAAGCAGCTGTTCCAGCACCTACTATCAATTTCCTCAGACCCCTATACGTGCACTGTAGCTCCAACCCCGTCCAGGCCCAAAACGACAAGTAAACTTGGGCCGCTGAGAACAGCAAAGACCAGGCATGCGCACTGCCTCAGCATCAGCTCCATCTATTGCTCAGTAATCGTGTTGTGCACATTTGTTTCATTTGATTTTTTTTTATTTTATTAAATCTTCGCCGTCTATTACCCGGTTGGATTATAAAGTTTACTGAAACTTTCACAATTAAAATGTACTGTAACGTGAAATGAAATAAGATACATAAGCAGCTAATATTTATTTTGTAAAATAAGTCTGATAAAAGACACGTCGATTTTTTTCTTTAGAAAATGTGGTAATTTCACACGAATCCAAGGGAAAAAAAACTTTGGCTAGGGGAAAAAAAAAGTCACAGAAAAAGGTAATATTTTATTCAAATAAAGTAAACAAACAAGCAATTTTAAACCATGTGTTAACTGACAATACATGACTTTTTACATACTAACAACACAATTTACTAATGAGGGCATTACACAAATATGAAAAAGTATAACAAAATGAGAAGTAATGAAGATTTATTCAGTTTCTTAAGCAAAATAAAGTAATTAAAGGGACACTGAACCCAAAATTTTTCTTTTGTGATTCAGATAGAGCATGCAATTTTAAGCAACTTTCTAATTTACGGTTATCACATTTTCTTTGTTCTGTTGCCATCTTTATTTGAAAAAGAAGGCATCTACGTTTCTTTTTTTGGTTCAGTGTTCTGGATAGTACTTTTTTTATTGGAGGATGAATTTATCCAACAATCAGCAAGAACAACCCAGGTTGTTCACCAAAAATGGGCCGGCATCTAAACTTACATTCTTGCATTTCAAATAAAGATACCAAGAGATTGAAGAACATTTGATAATATGAGTAAATTAGAAAGTTTCTTAAAATGTCATGCTCTGAGTGATGAAAGAAAAAAAATAGGGTTCAGTGTCCCTTTAAGCAAAATAAAATGACATAAAGAGATTTATAACACCTTACATAATATTGTACCATTCTATTTATATTCATTGTTTTTTTTGTGTTGAAGATTAAGATGAATATTCCAACCTATGCCACAAAGAAACTCTGCCACAGTCTTGTGGCCTTGCCATCGAACAACACACAAGTTGTGCAGGCGTTTTGTAGCTGCAGTGTGCACATTATGCTTATACTGTAGGTAGCGTAGACGTAGACAAACTCTACTTTGAGGTGGGTTGCCAACAGTGAATCCAGGGGAAACAAAGTCACAGGAAAAAAGCCACATAAAAAGATTATATTTTATTCAAATAAATTAAACAAACAAGCAATTTTGAAACATATTAACTGACAATACATTACTTTTTACATACTTAAAGTGAAGGTCAATTTTCATCAATGAGTGCCCGGTTTTTAAAAATACTTTTAAAAACAGGGGCACTTTCATTGATGAAAATTAACATTGAACTGGATTTGAAGAAATACTTACCTTTTACTCCTGCAAAGCCGGATCGCCGATCCCCTTCCTTCTTCCTGCTGTAGACCACAGTAATGATGAAACTGGCTTCCTCCAATCACAGCCGGGCATCACAAGCTGGACGCTCTGGGGTGCAAGCCATGATTGGAAGAAGCCGGTTTTCGTCATTTCTGACGTCAGTACAGAGGAACTGAGGCTGAGATCGGTGATCCTGTTTTGCAGGAGTAAAAGGTAAGTATTTCTTCAAATCCAGTGCAATGTTAATTTTCATCAATGAAAGTGCCCCTGTTTTTAAAAGTATTTTTAAAAACCGGGCACTCATTGATGAAAATTGACCTTCACTTTAAAATAATTTACAGATGAGGGCATTACACAACTATGGAAAAAAGAGATGTATTCAGTTTCTGTGACTTTTTTCCTTTTTATTATTATTATTATTATTATCAGTTATTTGTAGAGCGTCAACAGGTTCTGCAGCTCTACATGGATTTGATATGCAAGGTGACAGTTATGGTAGATAGAGGGCCCTGCCAAGAGTTTCACTGTTGTAAATCATCTCTCATGAAAGTGATCTAAAAAGCAGATAACTTTGACAATTTTCTGTGACTTTTATTTTTCCTGTTACTTTAAAGGGCCAGTCAAACAAAAAATGTTCAAATGTATTTAGATATTGTTTGCAATGATTAGTACTGCAAACAGTATCCCAATGTTGATAGAATTATGTTGTGAAAGTTAAATTACTTACAAGTTCACTTTCGGCCCTTTTGAAAATGGCCGCCTGAGCCCTCCACCCCTGACGTCATCCTGAGCTTGTACACATCATCGACTAAATTAAACTAATCAATCCTGCGCGTCCCCATGATTTGCGCATGCGCAATGCGCCGTTTATGCTGAAGGGGGCTTTTTCAGTAAGGAACTAAAAACAACCGCTCAGTATCATAGCGGTTCTTGAATGCAGCGGACCAGTGTAATTGCATTACATTGAATGCCCACACTGGTCCGCCGCATTCAAGAATAGTTAGATCAACTAATGCATTTAGGCTGGATAGAATTGCAAAGAATAAACATTTAATTGGAAATTAAAAAAGTCAGCATTGGAATTATTAACCTAACAACTCAAACTATTTGTCTATTGGTGTAAACATCAAATGGTACAGAATACGACCAACATCACTTAGTGCACGTGAAGTAGCACTAAGGGTAGCTGCCTTGACTCCCAAATAGGTAATTATAATGATGCAATGGTCCACAGCACTCCAATATAAAAGTTCACTTTATTGTGGGCAAGAAGTGAACTTTTTGTCATATCTGACGTTGATTCCCTGTTACAACACTGGCTTCTACCTTTCCATTATACATATTATCAGCTAACACGCCCCTATCCTTCCCCATAAAGGCTCACAACACCTTTTACCATTGCTTGGTAATTCTCCTTCTACAGGTAGCAGCCAGCCTAACTTTCCTAGCGCTCTTCAGGTATCGGATTAAAACCTGACAGTTCAGCTGATTTCAGACTTCCGGGCTTCACAGCCGTTAGTGGTGACGTCACACGCCATTCCGGATTCCTCCTCAGCTCACTTCAACTGCTTGAGCTGCATCGTGACTCCTGCTGTCAAGACTTTCCTTAAACTCAATTAACAAAGTAAGTCTTTGTAACATAAAACGCTTGCCTTACATTGCACGGTAAATCCTGAGACTTTAACGTCTGTGTTTGACATTACTTTGTTGTATGGCTTGATATGCCTATACACTTCAGGATTGCTCTGACATGCAAATTCACCATAGAACTCCAGAGTATAAAACGCTTAATCCTACTTCAGCTTTTTACCTATAACAAATCCTGTGACTTCAAATGATTCCTTCATCACTTACCTGATATTACACGTTAGCAGCTTAAAAGGTATTATGCAAAACATTCTCACAGTTAAGCACTCATGTTCCTTAATGCAGTACTGTGTGACTGTTAGCCTTCGCCTAATAACAAACTGATTGATTCCCTGAACGAACTGAGGATATCCTACAAAGTCCTCCTCTGTTACCAGGGAATCTAGCAAACATCCTGGGCATATATTTTTAGTTACGGTATACATCCGCACCTGAGGACCATACACTGAAGCTTTACACACTCCTCTCTTCTAGGGGGATTGTTACTGACACTTTTATATTGGAGTGCTGTGGACCATTGCATTATTTGTCTATTGGAGTACAATATCAGAACAAAAATCAAATCTAATGCTATAGATAGCTGCAACTTTCAAATTAGTTATGGGGCTTCCATGACTTCGTTTCCATAATTCTTCTATAGTTTGGATCACAGGTGAAATCACTGTCAAAAATTATTTGAAGATTGCCTCCAGACAAAACTACTTTATCAAGCCCTTCTCCTCCGTATGACAGTCACGATTTATCAATCAGCGGTCATCAGACCGCTTCTTGCCTACCCTCTTCTCCACTTCTTAGGTGTAGAATTTCAATCTCTCCGGTCTCGTCCAACCGGGGAGATTGACAGCTCCTGCCCACGAGTGATTGGCTGTGCACAGGATTGCACGCAAGATCAAAATAGCGCTTGTGTGCCATCTTAAATAAATTAGCTGCCCGCCAAAGGAGAGCTGGAGCGGACAGGGGTGAATATGTACACCCCTGTCTGCCCTTGCTTGATAAATCGAGCCCTTAAGTATAACTGGTACCTTCTAAGGATCACAAATGCACAGTTCCTCAAAATGACTAGGATCTGACTGAGGTGTTTTCCAAAAGAAAATGTAAGTATTTCCTCCTCATCATAAGAACAGCTGCAGTATAGAACTACTATCAGGCATATCTCTTTCCAAAGGTCTTATACACCCTTTGCCCTTACCTGAGACTTTAGTCATGGAACAGTATATCAAACAAGACCTGACTAAAGCATTTCTTTGCCCATTTCTATCTCATGTAGGTTTCTTTTTTTAAGAGGAAGGAAGGTTCTGTTACAATTTATATTGAAATTAGAGGATCAGTAGGGATCAGACCTCTTGGGTTTCCGGTGAGAAGGCGGAGCGCTAAGACAGGTGCTCCAGCTCGGCGTCTCGGCCGATAGCAGCTAACATTGCCTTCACTTTTTGCCCATTGTACCTGCCAGGACTCGGGCGTATTGCTTGACGCCACATCGCAAGCAGAAGGGAAACCTCAGATGCTGTTTATGCTGCGGTAAATCCGCATCTATGTCTAAGAATCCTTGGAAAGGATTATCGGAATTCCCAAGGAACATGAACTAACCTGCCTATCTCTGTCTGTGGCGGATTGAATCGCCGGACTAGCGGTTCTCTTTTGGGTCCTGTGGAGTGGCGGAGCAGGAGGCAAGAGGAGGCGGAGTAGGGCTCCGTGAGTGACAGGTGTATCGGCCCTGTCTGTCATTAGTCTCGGAGGGGTATTCCTGGAGAGCTCGTTCCGATACAGAGGAAGTTGTGACGGGCGTGGAGGCGGGCTCTCTGCCGGCTGCGGGTGCGCCGCTCTGGGGCGAGCAGGGGTCCCAGGAGTTTTTACCACCACAGGCTACTCGAGGTGAGGACGCAGCCTCAAGCGGTCTGGCACCAGCTGCTGACGTGTGAATGTAAGGATATAAGGCACCGGGGTTCTCCAATCCAAGTTTCTTGCTACTTTATCTGCATTGCTCCTCCGGGTAGGAGCGCCCCCGGTCGGATGCCAGCCTTTTTCAGGGTCAGCCCAGCTCCGCTGTCACCCTGTAGGTAACAAAGGACTCAGACTCTTTCACGGTACCCAGTCTTCTTCTCCTGGATGTAAGGAGTACAGAGGTGACTGTATTAAGATCTTGCATTTTCTCTATCTGTGTTTTCAAATTTGCCCAGATATGAAGCTTTAAGCTTAGCAGTGAATGGTATAAGGCCTTGAATCTCAAAGGGCTCTCTGAACTCTTAAAGGACCCAGCTTAGGGTCCAACCAGGCTGGGGATTGCTACCCAGGGACTCGTTTCAATTTAATATTATACATTCTCTTTTTTTTCTGGAAGGTGTAGCAGGACAATGATTCTATACATATTTGTATACTTTGTCGTTCACATAAGAGTATAGCTGGTTGTTTTGGATCTTGTCCCCAAAATTTCTATCTTTTGTTGGTTGCTTAAGCTATAAAACCGCAGGCATTTGTTCCAGGGCTTTCGCCCTTGTCACTACACTTTTTATAGAATACATAACCACTGTACCTTGTACTAGGCTCTATATTGCAAAGTTTATTTATTATGTTTTTTTTATTTTGAGTGTATATATCACATTAGCCCACGTGCACTGATGTAAGTGTTCACTTAAGGGAAGAAAAAAAAGGGAAGGAAGAAAGAGAGAGGAAGAGGGGAAGGGAGAAGAAAAAAGAAAAAAAAGATATAATCATTTTTTTTGTGTGTCTGGTTTTTACTTCACTGATTTTTGTTTCACTGTTTTTTTTTCTTTCCCCATAGAGGGGACCGATATTTTGTTCTTTGTGCACAGTGCTTGTTTTTGTTTTCTTTCTTTTTTGTTGTTATTCTCTGCTTGTCACTATTTATGGAAAAATTTATAACTCACGGTAATAACACTTCACCCAAAATGCCTGCTAAACCCAGGGACGAAAAAAATACCAAATGTGGCGACACAAGTGCAGATATATCTTCTGAAAGTGTATCTACAGCAATAGATACCCAGGTCCTGATAGCCCAACTTACAGCTATTTTTGCTCCCCAGTTTGAGGGTATTAAAAAAGATCTGGGAGGTATCTCTTCTGAGTTAGCCACACTCTCGGCAGAAGTTAAACATTTTTCTCAGAGAATTGGGGAAGCAGAAAATAGAATTTCTGCCACCGAAGATAGGCTGACAGCCCAAGAGGCTTTTATCCAGGCCCAGGAAGTTAAACTTAACAGTATGCAGTTGTGCCTGGAGGATCTCGAAGATCGCTCCAGGCGCAACAACATCAGGGTTATAGGCCTACCTGAATCACTAGAATTTGAGGATATTGTTAAATTTACCTCCTCTACTCTCCCCCTAGCTATTGGTTTTGCACATCAGTCCCTCCCCCTAGCAATCGAGAGGGCCCACAGAGTGGGTCCCAGAAGGGAGTCAGCTAGTGGTTTGGGCAAACCCAGGATGTGTATTTTCAAGCTTTTAAAGTTTCAGGACAAGCTTGAGATCCTGAAGTTAGCGAAGAAAGCTGGTACATTAGAATTCGGGAACAGCAAGATTTTGCTGTTCCAGGACTTCTCGGCGGAAACTTCCGCTCGTAGAAGACTTATGGCCCCGTATTGTTCACAGTTGATCTCCAAAGGTATTAAAGCTAGTTTATTTTATCCTGCTAAAATTATAGTGGAAAATAAGGGAGCCAAATTTATTTTCAACGAAGTTTCTGAGGTTAAAGAATTTTTTAGATCCCTAGAGTCCTAGGTTCAGGTTCTTTTTTGAGCTAGGTTTTTTGGGATTCTAGCTCAGGTTTATAGAATCTCCTTGGAAAGTTTGATTTTTCTTGTTTTGGTTTATTTCTTGATTTTTATTAGTTATTTTTATGTATTTGTAATGCGTAATATTGGTATCTTGTTATTGTGTGAGAATTATGTATTGGCTAAGTTTGTTCATCAAAAGTTGCTAAAAGCGAGATCGCTGACAAATATTTTATTTTTTATTGGTGGTTTTTTTTTGTTTTTGTTTTTTTTTCTCTTTCGCTCGCTCTTTCTCTCTTTTCCTTCTTTCCCTCTTGCCCGTGTGTCCCCTCCCCCCCCCCCCCCCGGTTGTTATTGCCAGTTGTGGTTCCATCTAGGGTTCGGTGTGCTAGTTAGAATGGAGAATAGCGGTGGGCTGTAAAATTCTCTCATGGAATGTGGGGGGGATATCCTCTCCCGCTAAGCGCAAACTGGTTATTAAAACATTGGCTGTAGAAAAACCTGATGTGGTTTGTTTACAGGAGACCCATTTAGACGCAATAGAAGCTGCAAAGCTTAAAATGAAATGGGTTGGCGAGGTAATCGCCTCATCTTCCCCAGCTAAAAAGCGAGGAGTTGCGGTCTTATTCCATAAAGAATTGGACTACCAAATTATTAAAGTTGAGTTTGATCCTTCTGCCCGCTATATGTTGTTACAGGTGTTGATAAAATCTGTCAAATATATATTCTGTAATATTTATGCCCCCAACAAATTTTCATTAAATTTTTGGGACCGGATCCAAAATATAATTTTTCCCTTTCAAAGGGAGAATTTAATTATTTGCGGGAATCTTTAATGTCACTATGTGTCCAGAGTTAGACCGCTTTTCAAGAAAGAATTACGCTAAATTTAAGTATCACGCTAAATAATTGACATTGACTGATATTTGGCGTATGCAAAATCCTTTAACTAGAGCTTTCACGTGCGAGTCCAAGTCGCATAGGACTTTCTCGAGGATTGATCTCTTTTTAATTTCTGAATCATTGACAGTTTTTCAGTCCAAAACGGGAATTGGGGAGTTTCTGATATCGGATCATGCTATAATATCTCTTTTCATTCTTGATACTCACGAGGCACGACCACTAACACAGGTCTTTGGCTTCCCTCGTTTCTTATATACCAACCCGAGTTTTCTATCCTGGATTAAGAGTATCTGGTACGAGTACGTATCATTTAACTCGAATTAGAGTCATAAGGCGGAGGTTTATTGGGAGGCTGCTAAAGCTGTGATTCGGGGTAAAATTATAGCCTATATGAGTTTTCGCTCGAAAAAAATCAAAGAACAGGGGAGTTCCCTTGTTGCTAGAATTAGAGCGGCGTACAGGGATATTCAGTCGGATCCTTCTCCAACGAATTGGGCAGTGTATCTTGAGGCCAGAAAGGAAAGAGAGATTTTTTTAAAGCAGAAATCTATGGAGGAAGAAGTAAGATTGAATCTTAAATATAGGAGCTTTCATGGGTGTTCGGCGAAACACCTGTCTCGCCTTGTTAAGAATAGAAAGAAGAGAAACTACATTGCAGTGATAAAAAGGGCGAGAACAGGTTTTTTAAGCCAGCAGAGATTTTCCAGAATTTTTTTAAGTATTATCAAGCATTATATTCGTCCGTTGGCTCCAATCATGATAGCCAAGAGTCTTTTTGGTCCGCTATAAGTATTCCAAAGATACAAGCAGAAGAGTTGGCTCTGTTGAATCAGCTGATATCGCAAGAGGAGATTGGTATTGCTATTGATAATCTTAAGCTTAATAAGGCTGCTGGCCCTGATGGGCTCCCTGCCGAATTTTACAAATTATTAAAGGAAGAACTGTTGTCACCGTTGGAGGCCATTTTCAATAATTATTATCTCTCTGAAAATGGGATTTCAGAAAACTTTGCAGCGGCTAATATTTCACTCATTGCGAAAAAAAAACAAAAACCCAGAGGATATGGCCTCATATAGGCCAATATCAGTACTCAATACTGATTATAAGATACTGGCGGGTATTATTGCCACCAGATTGAATCGCTGTCTGCAGAATTTGATTCATCAAGACCAGACTGGTTTTATGACCTCTAGGAACTCGTCGAGGAATATACGAAAGGTTATTACGTTCTTGGATTATATGTGGAATTTGGAACCTGAGCCATGTAATGACGTAATCTCTGACTCAGCAGTATTAACCTTGGACGCAGTCAAGGCCTTTGACTCCATTGTCTGGGAGCATTTATTTTGCTCACTGCAGAATTTCGGTTTTTCTGGTAACTTTAATCTTTTTATTCACAAGATTTATTGCAAACCCATTTCTTTTCTTTTGGTTAATGGGATCCGTTCACAGGGGATTGTTTTACATCGTGGCACTAGGCAGGGGTGTCCATTATCTCCTCTCTTGTTTAATGTGGCTTTAGAACCCTTAGCGGTTAGATTCCGCGATGTTTTGACAGGAATCTCTCTGGGCTCTCACCGTTTAAAAACTCTTCTTTATGCAGATGATATGTTGATATTTGTAGATAAGCCATCTCAATCGATCCCAGTTATTCTCCAACTTCTCGCCCAGTTTAGTTCCTTTTCCGGTTATTTGGTGAATCTGGAAAAGAGTGAACTCATGTATGTGGGTAATAGTTCGCCCTGTTTGGAAAAATTCCCATTCAAAGTTGTTAATGCAATTAATTATTTGGGGCTCGAGCTACATAAAAATCCTAAATTATGGTATGTCGCGAATTTTGTCCCTTTGCTGAAAAAAATTAAAATTGATCTGCAGTTTTGGGCTTCATATCCGTTGTCAATTTCGGCGAAGGTAAATTTATTAAAAACAATTGTCTTCCCTCGGCTTCTGTATGTGCTACAGAACCTTCCTCTTTTTATTTCTAGTTCAGACATTAGAAATTTATATAGTTATTTTTCAAAATTTATTTGGAAAGATAAGAGACCTAGGATTGCATTAGCTAAGCTAATGCAAAAATCAAACCGTGCTGGTTTGGCTTTGCCTGATGTCAGGCTATATAATACAGCGGCCTTGGTGAAATTTGCTATGGATTGGGTGGCGGAAACCAACTGGTTAGCGGTTAGTCAAGAAGAAGTTTTTTATACTCGTCCATTCGCGCTCAGAGCTCTGTTACACTGTAACACCAGACAGCTTCCATCTAACATCAGTAGAATGTTATCTTTTAAAAATGTTGTTGTTGCGTGGCAGAGGTTCTGTATTTGTCTAGGTTTAGATCCCTCTGTATCAGAATACCTTCCTATTCAGGGAAATCCTAATTTCATCCCTGGCATATATCACAGGTATTTAAATCATGGGGAAATAAGGGGCTGTTGTTTGTCAAGCAATTGTTGGGGGTTGACAATTTGATCCAGACAGCAGAATTTCTTTTTCAAACTTATGATCTTCCCAGGTCTGATTTGTTTGCTTACTTCCAGATCCGCCACCTTGTGCGCGAGCAAAATTGGGAGAATAGCATGTCGCTAGAATGGTCCGATATCAGAACTTTAATTAAGAAATTTAGTATGGAAGCTCCTCCATCTCCTTAATGTATGATATCATGCTTTCTAAACAAAGCGAGAAGTATTTGCATAGCATAAGTAATTGGTTGCTTCCGGTTATTCCTGATATTACAGAGGAGAGGATCATACAGAGCTGCAATATGGTTCACAAGTGTAGGGTCTCGATGTCCTGTAACTCTAGGGCTGATCTATTCCATATGTTTTGGTTCTGTCCCAAAATCAATCAGTTGTGGCATAAATTGTGTTATTGGTTTAATACATTATATGGTGTAAACTTTGTTTTTACACTTCAGGATGTGATTTTATTAATTACAGAAGTACATAGAAACTCGGCGCCAATGGTATATATTTTGAATACGATTATATTAGCAGTGCGTCACCTTGTCCTGTTAAATTGGAAAGCAAAGGTAGCACCGAGCCTTGAGAGGTTTTTCAAAGAAATCCAAGGTCAAATTATATTCGAGTCATATCATCTCTTGGATGCCTCTGAGAAGAGAACCAATGAGTTTATTCAGGGATGGTTACCTATCATTTTGTCATACCCTCCTCGGCTACAAAGGCAGATTTTTGCCCCGGTGCGATCTACGGCTAGCTTTGCTGAATTAGTCTTGCTAGGGAAAGTTCCAGCATCCTGGATAAGCTCGGCTGTATAACAGGGCGTATATCTGAACTGGAGTATTGGACGGGGAGTTGGTTGTAAGGAGATGTCTGGGTGGAGGGGCGCGCGGGGGGCGGATTTAGGGTCTCTTTTTTTCTCTCATTTGTTTTTTTTTGTTTTTGTTTTTTCCTCTTCTTTCTTTCTCTTTTTCTTCTCTTTCCCCACCATTTTATTTTATGTTAAGTGTCTAAATCAAAATAAGACGTATTGAAGATTTATAATGCAAAGGTTTGTTCCCTGTTTGTCGCTACAGATTGAACTTGTTTTTGATGTATTCTTTTTGTGTTTGTATATCAGAAGAATTGTAATGTCTCATTTTGATGAATAAAAAGAAAAAGATAAAAAAAAAAAAGAAAAGAAATTAGAGGCTTGAACAATAAAACAAAATTATTAAAGGGATACTAAATCCATAATTTTTCTTTCATGATTCTGATAGAGCATGCAATCTTAAGTAACTTTCTAATTTACTCATATTATCAATTTTTCTTTGTTCTCTTGCTATCTTTATTTTAAGAGACGGAATCTAAGCTTAGGGGCTGGGCCATTTTTAGTTCAGCACCTGGGTAGCTCTTGCTGATTGTGGGTAAATGTAGCCACCAATCAGCAAGCGCTACCCAGGGTTCTAAACCAAAAATGGGCTGGCTTCTAAGCTTAGATTTCTGCTTTTTCAAATAAATATAACAAGATAACTTAAAAAAATTGATAATAAGAGTAAATTTGAAAATTGCTTAAAATTGCATGCTCTATCTGAATCATGAAAGAAAGAAATTGGGTTTAATATCCCTTTAAATACTGGTTTCCATTGATCACTGAGTTGTATAATCAGTAGGGGAAGTTAGTTTGCCAGAATCAACATTTGCTCTACCTACTGTAGTATTGTGAGCATATAAGAGGAAGACAAATAGATAACTACGGTACATCTAATACCCCAAATATTCCATTAAAAATAATAGCAACAGCTTTTAGGCTTTGTAATGCTGGCCAGCTTTCATCAACAATGTTATGTATGATATGCTTTTGAGCTGTGGCATGATGTATCTTGATGACATTCATGTCCGAGCATAGCTCACATATTAAAGGAACACTAAAACCGCTGGTTTTGTCCTACCGCTGGTATTTAGAGTCAGTCAGGAAAGGGTCTAACACTCACTTTCCAGCCGCGACTTTTCCATACCGCAGATCCCCCTACGCCAATTGCGTAGCCTATCTTTTCAATGGGATCTTTCTAACGCTGGTATTTAGAGTCTTGGCTGAAGTGAGCGTTAGAAATCTAACGACAAAACTCCAGCCGCAGAGAAAAGCCAGGAGTTAAGAGCTTTCTGGGCTAACGCCGGTTCATAAAGCTCTTAACTACTGTGCTCTAAAGTACACTAACACCCATAAACTACCTATGTACCCCTAAACCGAGGCCCCCCCACATCGCCGCCACTCTAATACATTTTTTTAACCCCTAATCTGCCGACTGCACACCGCCGCAACCTACATTATCCCTATGTACCCCTAATCTGCTGCCCCTAACATCGCCGACACCTACATAATATTTATTAACCCCTAATCTGCCCCCCCCAACGTCACCGCCACCTACCTACAATTATTAACCCCTAATCTGCCGACCGGACCTCACCGCTACTATAATAAAGTTATTAACCCCTAATCCGCCTCACTCCCGCCTCAAAAACCCTATAATAAATAGTATTAACCCCTAATCTGCCCTCCCTAACATCGCCGACACCTAACTTCAAGTATTAACCCCTAATCTGCCGACCGGACCTCGCTGCTACTCTAATAAATGTATTAACCCCTAAAGCTAAGTCTAACCCTAACACTAACACCCCCCTAAATTAAATATAATTTAAATCTAACTAAATAAATTAAATCTTATTAAATAAATTATTCCTATTTAAAGCTAAATACTTACCTGTAAAATAAACCCTAATATAGCTACAATATAAATAATAATTATATTGTAGCTATTTTAGGATTAATATTTATTTTACAGGCAACTTTGTATTTATTTTAACTAGGTACAATAGCTATTAAATAGTTAATAACTAATAGCTACCTAGTTAAAATAATTACAAAATTACCTGTAAAATAAATCCTAACCTAAGTTACAATTAAACCTAACACTACACTATCATTAAATAAATGCCTCTAAAATAAATATAAATCCTAAAATAGCTACAATGTAATTATTCGTTATATTGTAGCTATATTAGGGTTTATTGTACAGGTAAGTATTTAGCTTTAAATAGGAATAATTTATTTAATAAGAAATAATTTATTTCGTTAGAATAAAATTATATTTAACTTAGGGGGGTGTTAGTGTTAGGGTTAGACTTAGCTTTAGGGGTTAATACATTTATTAGAGTAGCGGCAAGGTCCGGTCGGCAGATTAGGGGTTAATACTTGAAGTTAGGTGTCGGAGATGTTAGGGAGGGCAGATTAGGGGTTAATACTATTTATTATAGGGTTTTTGAGGCAGGAGTGAGGCGGATTAGGGGTTAATAACTTTCTTATAGTAGCGGTGAGGTCCGGTCGGCAGATTAGGGGTTAATAATTGTAGGTAGGTGGCGGAGACGTTGGGGGCGGCAGATTAGGGGTTAATAAATATAATATAGGGTTCGGCGGTGTTAGGGGCAGCAGATTAGGGGTATATAGGGATAATGTAGGTTGCGGCGGAGTACGAAGCGGCAGATTAGGGGTTAGAAATAATATGCAGGGGTCAGCGATAGCGGGGGCGGCAGATTAGGGGTTAATAAGTGTAAGGTTAGGGGTGTTTAGACTCGGGGTACATGTTAGGGTGTTAGGTGCAGACTTAGAAAGTGTTTCCCCATAGGAAACAATGGGGCTGCGTTAGGAGCTGAACGCTGCTTTTTTGCAGGTGTTAGGGTTTTTTTCAGCCCAAACTGCCCCATTGTTTCCTATGGGGATATCGTGCACGAGCACGTTTTTGAAGCTGGCCGCGTCCGTAAGCACCGCTGGTATTTAGAGTTGCAGTGGCGGTAAATATGCTTCTACGCTCCCTTTTTGGAGCCTAACGCAGCCCTTCTGTGAACTCTAAATACCAGCGGTATTTAAAAGGTGCGGGGGGAAAAATACACGCGTAGCTAACGCACCCCTTTGGCCGCAGAACTCTAAATCTAGCCGTTAGCCTTATGCAGGATTATGAACACAGTTAAAATACTGAGTGCCCCTTTAAATTTCTTTACTAAAATTTGACTATGTTTCTACCAATAACCTCTGTTTCAGTGATTAAAATTAGAACAATTATACTTCACCAATTTGAACCAATTCGTAGCGGTCTTTAGGTCATCTCATTTGAAGGAAAGTTATTGCATATCAAGGTAAGTTTTCAGCTTCTTGCTTAGTGAGATGTGTCCCAGGTATGGCAGCCAAAATAAAATCACTTAGTCTCAGCAAGTCACAAAAAAACTGTCTCTTTTTGCATTAACTATTCCTTTTTTTATCTAATCATTGATGACCTGTTTCATTCACGCCCACGTGCTTGTCCCTTCTCATTGGCTATCTCTGGGGAACGCTCCCCATTGGCTTAGTATATATTGTCGCTATGGAAACGCATCTTTTAACAGTTAAATCCCTTAACTGTCATACTGGGTTCTGGCCCTCGGGTGGCAGCAGACGCACACAAACAGATACACCTGAACATTTCTAACAGTGAAAGAAAATATTTCTTTAAAATTAGTAATAACTGCCATAATTTCTTGCATTAATCACTCACAATATCAATCACAGATGGGGCAGTATCACATCACCTCTCTGATCATTTTGATATGAAACATCATGTGTCTAACATCGTATTATATTAAAATAAGTACATTGTTAATTCAATTCTCCCTATTAAACATATTATAATTTATTTCATTAGTAAATTTCTCTTGTTAGCATTTATATTTCATTTAGCCTAACAGAAAATGTATAATTTGATATCAGATATCAAATGTTTATAGTCATATCACATCAAAGTGACTTCCATATATCCATCTCACTATATTTCAAGAGATGTATTTAAAATTTTATAAACATTTAGTGCACAATCATATGATATGACTTAGTTCATCCCATATAGGCAATCCTGTATGTCTCATCTTTTGGCTCCATCTGGAAAAACAGAGAAACATGTTATATATATATATTTCAAACATGGGATTATTAAAATTGTTATTTAATCTATGATAATTCTGAATTTATCTCCTATATATATATATATTCAATGCAGCAATTATTTATTTAATATAATATGTCCCATTTCAACATATATATATATATATATATATATATATATATATATATATATATATATATATATATATATATATATATATATATATATATATATATACATATATGGGTTATTTGAATTATTTCAAACATACATGGAAAACTGGCATTGTTCCTTTTGCAAAAATGTATTTATTTTTATTTGTGTCATACAGGGACTGTAAATGCTAATTTGTCTACTCTCTGCACATGGAAAACTCCACAGGAGACAATTCACACATGGCCTCCTGAAATGGCTCAATGGTTCCTGTTTGTCAACTTGGCCCTTGCCCCCCCACAGTGCTGCTGGCTTCAAAAACTATGTTATCTTTTAATTAGGATAAACATGTCTTCACTCAGTTAAAACTATTTGGCCAGGGGGGTTTGTTTTATATTAGAATAGAACTGTTGTCTTCAGAATTTATGAGATGCAATATAGATGGCTTCAGAGCATAAATAGGGGTCAGCGATCATCTGGTAGGGATTTTAAATTCACGCCTCAGCGGGACATCCTTTGAAAACAGTCCTCTGTTTACAGATGTGGAATATATAGAATATACAGATGATTATATTTGAGGTAATCTGTTTTTTTCTCTGGAATGGTTGTTTAAATTAAGTACACCAAATGTTTTCTCTAAAATTACTTTGAACCCATATCTTTGTTATATAAGCAATCCATTTGATGAGTGAGGGAGGGGCTGGTTTCTAGTGCCCATTTGCAGCTTTTAGAAGTTAAATTAATTATTTGATGTACACATCCACAGACCTATTAAATAATAACAGCATACCTGTATATATTATTTAATAATATTTCAAATACCTTGACATAAATCCCCCTTCCAATTTTAAATAGATGTAGGACACATGTACAGGTGGCCTTCGTTTTACAACGGTTCAATTTACACCGTTTCAGAATAACAACCTTTTTTTCCAGTCATGTGACTGCTATTGAAAAGCATTGAGAAGCAGTACATTTATTAAAATAGCCAGTAGGTGGAGCTGTTCGCTTGTGTTGCAGAAAAACCAAGCAAGCCGAAATTAATCAGTTTAACCAGAGCTATCGAGCAGATTTCAAAGGAACAAGATCTTACTGTCTATAAATCAGTCCAGATTGGAATGCATAGAAGAACTGTTTGCAGAAAAATGCAAGTGAAATCTGTGTTGTGTGATTATTTTTTTAGGTTTATAATGCTGTTTAGCAAATGTTTTTGTTCATTTAACTTAGTTTAATTATATATTCTGTGTTGTGTGATTATTTTATTAGGTTTATAATGCTGTTTAGCATTTAAAGTCTTCATTTCCAAGCTTTAAAAATAATGTATTAGGTGTTACTTATGACAATTTTGAGAGGGTCCTGGAACCTATCTCCCTCACTTCCCATTGACTTACATTATAAACTGGGTTTCAATTTATAACGGTTTCGATTTACAACCATTCCTTCTGGAACCTAACCCTGGCGTAAATTGAGGGCTACCTGTATTTAAATTGGCTTAGAGTCAATGGTATTTAATGAGGATGTTGACTGTACGCATCATAGACAGTCTTCTATGTAGAGAGTCCGTAATTTTTTAGCCTTCATGCTTATCAGCTAGGTATCTTTAAACTACAGTATGTCTTTGGTGCATTTGGGGATATGACACTTCATTCTCCCTCTATGACTTGTAGTTGGGACCTAGGATGACACGCTCGCAATTGATTGATATGTACCCATTTATCTATGAAACTTTCATTTTTGGGGAACCTTATTTTATAGGCTACTGGGGATATTTTGTCAGTAATGACAAAAGGACCTTTCCATGAGGGAAGAAATTTCTTCTCCCTAACCTGATCTCTTCCAAAGTTATAAAGATAAACTTTATCATTCATTTCATATTCCTTTTTGGACGTTTTGAGATCATAATAGGTTTTAGTGGCAGTTGCGGCTCTTTCTAAATTCCTTTGAGCAAATGCAAAGGCATATTGCAGGTGCTTTCTTAGGTTCTCCACATATTGATGGGTATTGGCAGCGTTTATCAAGTTTTGGTCTGATGTACGGTACAGCAGATGCTGAGGTAGAACCATTCTTCTACCAGTCATCAGTTCAAAAGGTGACATCTTGGTAGCACTACTTGGAGTTACTCTTAATGCCATTAGGACTAGAGGTAGTTTTAGATCCCAGTCTTTACCCGTTTCACTCACAAACTTTTTGAGGATTTTAACAATGGACTGGTGGTAACGCTCTACACCACCACTTGAGGCAGCTCTATATGCAATATGGAGCTTTCTTTTAACCCCTAGTATTTTCCACATTTTGGTCATCACCTCGCTAGTGAAGTGGGTTCCCCGATCTGACTCGATTCTTTGGGGCAAACCAAATCTGAAAAATACGTGGTTGAAGAGCAATGCTGCACATGTTTCAGCACTATTGTTAGGTGCACTGATGCATTCTACCCATTTAGTGAACAGGCATGTCACTGTTAACATGTATTTCTTACCTCTTGATGACCTTGTTACTGGACCAATAAAATCAATTTGTATATCTGACCATGGCATGACCATCCCCCTTTTCTGCAATGGCACTCTATGTGTTGGCGCAGTGGGTTGGAACTGTGGACAGATTAAACAACCTTGACAGTAGGTTTGAACATCTTTCAACATGTGTGGCCAAAAGGCAAAGTCACGCAATATTTCATATGTGAGTCTGGCACCACGATGACCAGATGTGGGAGCATCATGGGCATGTTGAAGCATTAGACCTCTGAACTTGGTGGGTACTACCCATTGCTGGATGCAGTTTTGGAGGTTCTAATTAACAAATCATCCTCTAACTTGAATTGTGATCGGGATTTCATTAGGATTCTAAGATCTTCTTTGCCAATACAATAATCTTTTGAGATGGGGTTGCTTTCAGGATCTTCTATGTGGATGCCTACAGTGGGGTCTTCTTTTTGACTAGTGATCAGGTCCTCGCTAGGAGGATCCTGACTCCATTGCACCAGGTTAGGCTCACTCTGTTGTTTTGCCTGGTTTCTGGTAATGGCTTCTACCTGAATTGCACCCATTAAGTGGTCAATATTAAGGAGTTCTCCAGTTATGGCTCCTTGTTTGGCTAATGAATCCGCAAGATCATTGCCTTCCTTATCTGGGACTAGAACCCTGGAATGACCCTTGGTCTTTTTCCAGTGTATGGTTAAATCATTGGATACCACCAGATTATCAATCTCGCAGAACAACTTGCCATGTTTGACTGGTTTGTTATTGCTTTTCTGCATACCATTTCTTTTCCAAGTTGGCAGGTATTCAACAAAACTGTCACGCACATAATTTGAGTCTGTTATGATCACAAATTCATGAATACCATGTTCAATAGCCATTTCAATGGTTTTTAGAACAGCAGTGAGTTCTGCAACTTGGCTGGATCTTGGTCCAATGTTAAAACCTATAGATATATTTGAGAATCCATTTGCCCAAGTTATACCAATGCCAGCAACTAGTTTGCGCTCATTATCAATAGTGGCATGGTAAGAACAACCATCAACATATACCCAAGGTAATGTTTGACACTAGTCCTCATTGTACATTTTATATGGGGAAAGCAATTGTTTCTCCAGGAATTCATCTTCTGATAATTCTTCCCCAGGATCTTTAGCAGTACAGTCGTGGAGCTCAGCAAGCCCCTGTGCGACTGGATTATTTTTATTCTGCTTGTAGCGAATTTCTAAAGGCCAGCCTTGTAAGGAAGTCCACGCTGTTATGCGGCTATTTGACAAATTCCCATCTCTTATTCTCTCACTTTGCAAATATAGCAAAGGCTGGTGGGCCGTTTCTACAATAATTTTCTTGCCCTGTATATAGCTGCGGAAATTTTGTAGAGCCCATACAGTAGATAAGAGGGCTTTTTCGCAATCGCTAAATTTTATTTCTACTGCTCGCATAAGCAATGGCTTTGCTTAAATTATCATGCTTTTGGTATAAAACAGCACTCATGCGTACATCTGTGTAACCTGTCTCTAAGAAGAAAGGTTTACCACCTTCAGGGTATGCTAAGCAAGGTGCTTGTGTCAGTTTTCTCTTCAGCTCTTTGATGGCTGTCTCTTGAGACTCACTCCAGTGCCATTTCACTTCCTTCTTTAGAAGTAGTAGTAGTGGTTTAGCTAACTCTGCATAATTATCAATGTATTTGCGAGAATAATTCGTCATACCCAGGAATGACCTCAATTCCTTTAAGTTAGTTGGGTTTTTAGAATTTACTATAGCTTCCACCTTTCTCTTCTGAGGGTTTAGCCCTTCAGAAGTAACTTCATGTCCCAAGAAGTTTACCCGAGTGCGGCACCATTGAGCTTTTTGTAGGGATAATTTGAAACCTGCCCTTTTAAGTTGGCTGAGGATGTGTTTAAGCTCTGCAATGTGTTTTTCAAAGTCTGTGCTTTTGATTAAAACATCATCAACATAAGATAAGGTCCCCCTTTCCAGTGCATCAGAGTTTGCTGTATTCATGCCTTATGCATGAATACAGCAAACTCATGTCCAGAATTTATGTATCCAAAAGGGAGTCTTTGAAATGTATATTGGATCTTTTGGAATGAGAATGCCAGCTTATACTGGTCCTCCTCATGTACCTTTATGGTCCAATATCCCTGTGCACAATCAATGGCAGTGAATATTTTGGATCCATGCATCTGTGCTAGGCATTGGTCAATGTATGGTACAGGCCAGCCAGACATGTACACTCGTTTGTTTAGCTGTCTTAAATCAGCACACAGACGCCATCGTCCATTGGGTTTGAGAACACCTAGAATAGGATTGTTATAAGAACTATGCACCTGTCGTATAATACCTCTTTCTTCCAGGTTCCTTATGATTTCTGCAAGAGAATCATATGAGGCTAAAGGGAGTCTGTATTGTTTAACAAAGACAGGTGGTGCATTGGGATCTGTTTGTGTTCTTGCAATGTGCAAGTCTGTAGTACCACAGTCATATGAATCCCTAGCAAAAATATCCTTGTACTCCATCAGGAGTTCTCGCAGCAGTTGGCGTTCATCATTACTAGAACAGCCATTAGCCAAGGATATTTGCTCTTCGACTATTTGCTGAAATCCTGGAAAGATTTCAGGCTGTCCTATTTCATAGGCTTCTTCCAACCTAGAGGTGAGATCCCCTTGATTATAATTTACATTGCCCCCATGACTCTGGGTATTGGGGTAATCTTGCTGTTTGATCGGCTGATCAAACACTAGAGAGGCTTCTTCAATTTTACAGATGCCTTCCTCTGAGCTGAAGGGATAAATAGACTGAATATTAAATAGACCCTCTGGCATAGAGGTAAAGGATTGTTCTATTAATTGTTCTTCAGTTAAGTATCCTTCAGGTATTAGCCCAATTACATTATTCTGGAATCCAAAAGTGTAATAACTTGATTCCAGCGCATATCCTATGGTAGTCCCCTTGGATAAGTTTATATCCTGTGGGGTCATGTTATGCACAATAACATGTATTGGAATAGTTCCAATATTTACCAAAGGAGTGTAGGTCACTGTGACACCCAGATTTTGTATTCTATGGGAGAGGCAAATTAGTGTTTCAGAAGTTTTTAATTTCTGACCTCTCTTTACCTGTAAGGGTAAAAGGAATTTATCAGCTCCTGCAGGTTACGGTATTATAACATCGCTAGACACCTGCATATTCACATCATATGGCAATTGCTGGTTTGATTTCAGGGCTGCATTTTCATCCTGAAATACTTCAGGGTCCCCCCTTAACCTGCTCCAGAGGCAAGAGTTAATCAAATCTATTTGTATGGCATATCTATGTAAGATATCATTGCCAATGTATATTTGATTATGGGGAGTATTTAAAACTAAAAACAGGTGCTTCACTGATTTATTACCTATATATACAGATAATAAGCATTTAGCTGTGGTGTTATAGCTTTCAAACTTGTTATCCAGGTTGTGGACACAGTGGTCTTGGGGAGAAAGTTATTTAATTACTTTAGGTTCAGCTATCTGTGCTAACAAGCCTTCGCTTATATAGCTAGCTTCCTGTTTTAAGTTCAATTTGGCATATTTTGTTGTACCAAGGTGTCATGCACTTGTATAGGGATAAATAGATCCTCTTTAACTCTCTCAATCCCTGCGAGGTATTGAGCGTGGCCCCCCCTTAGGGATTTTATGATCCCCCTTGTGGAGAGATATGGTTAATACATCGCCATTTAAGGAAATATTCGCTATCTTTCCAGGCGAAATTTTGAAAGTATTACCATCAGAGCCACTTAAAGGAGTCTGATCATCTATTTGAAAATAGTGATTTCAGGTACAGAGTTATTCCTGAAATGAATCTCCACAGCATCTGGTTTCTCTTCCACCACGTGACAGTTATGTCGGGGGTGAGATATACCAGATTTCTCATAATTGATAGGCCTTTTAACTTGTGACCAAATTACAATATTTATGCAATCAATTATGGTGCTTAATCGCTTCAGGAGATCACTACCAATAATTAAACGATCAGTTGGCAGATCCACTATAATGACACTTGGAGCTCAAGTGCATTGAGTGTATGAGCAAGTGGGAAGCACGACCAGTGGCAGATTCCTATTAAAACCATTGCTGTGGAAGTGACTCCAAATATAATAACAATACATGTAAAGAGTTTATATTTTACATTTATCCTTCTCATCTTAAGGAAAATAAGGAAACATGTCCCTTATGGCAAACGGAAACGTCGTTGATGAGGGATTCAGATCTATCAAAAACTCGCAATAGAGGCCGACTGCCCATTGTCATCGGAAGGCGGGGAGAATTAGTTCAAACAAGTAAAGATCAGCGGTAGCAGAATCTCGGTAAGCCGTTTCTGTTACCTCGCTAAAAACCCACTGTTGGAAGCCCAAACAGATACTTTTTTGTTACATAAGGAACTGCAATACTAAGGTAATAAAGTATCTTATTACAAACAAAGAACTTTGGCTTAAAAAAGTTTTGATACAATCACTGTTATAATGGTTATAATTTGAAATATCAAAACAACGCAAATAGAGACATCTGATTGGTTATTGGAATTGAGTCTAATGAACTTAAGGATTTAGATCGATCTCCTAATCTCTGCTATAGACATCTTTGCACAGAATTAATTAAGAGACTTGGGATAGTTTGTTTTTATATTGAATATCTGCTAACAGCACCACTTATAAATATAAAGTTAAGGAAAGTTGGCTAATGATAAGGTTTTAGAATCAATGAATTGTTGTAAGGTTTAAAATTGTATTTTAAGAGTGCGCACTCTAATGTTTTATTTCATGTTTAGTTTTAATATAAATTTGTAATCAATAAATTTAATTTGTCTTTAGCCCATGTGAGCGCTTCTTATATTTTTTAGATTTTAATGTCTTATGACCCTGTTCCCTAATTTAAATTTTAACCAGACCGTATCGTAGACTTTTAGAGAATCACCCCCAACACCTATTAGAGAACCATCAAATTCTTTTATTTTAGGTTTGTGGGGTGTTAGCTCGTTTAGCTGTGTGTAGTACCTGTGGGATAAGATAGTTGCCTGAGATCCAGTATCAATTAATCCCATGATACGGTTGGAGACTGAATCTTGCAGCTCAGCTAATTCATAATATCTCCCTGCAGTTTCCACCATTTCACACATAAAATTGGCATTATCATATATCTGTGGGCTTCGCCACGTGTTACCTGAATTCGCCATGTTTTCTGATGCAGAAGGAACTTCATACCTACCGGTCCCCTCTTTGACAGGGTCGGCCGGATTCTTGTGTACTGCATCTGTGGAAATAAGGTTAAGAGAACACTGCAAAGGAAGAATTTGGTTAATTTTTCCCGGCTGAGGTTGCTCGTCATCACAGCTAAATCGTCTGTTTCCGGTCTGTGGGGAGAGAACATGATTAGTACCATTTTTGACAGTTATTATTTTATTTTGTATATCTCTCCCCTCCCTTTCAGGTGATACTGCAGTGTCTATGACTGTGTCTGTGGCCCACTGCTGGCCACTGGCTGTACCCCTAAAAAAGTATTGTTCGGTTGCTGAGCTGTAAGTTTTTGACTCATGTTAGCGACTTGTTCGCTCAACCAAATTAGCTGGGTACTAAGCTTATCTACTTGATTTTACAAGTTACCTCTACTCCTGGGTCTATCTCTTGATGCCCCATAATAATGATTCTTGGACCATTGGTTCCCCTCAGAATCAGAGCCGCTATTTCTATCCTGGCGTGGTTGCCCCTGGGGTTTAGCTTGCTCAGCATTATTATTTTGGGGAGCATTATTTACTTGGGGTGTCTGGTTATCCTGAGAATACCTTCACCATCTATTGTATTATTCTGTGGGTATTCTCTTTGGGCGCAATTATTCGCCTGAGCATGGCTATAGTCTCTCTGCGCCTCAGCCCATATTGGGGGAGGGGCAGAGATATACCTCTGTGGAGATGGCCTGTTTTCTCTGGCCACTTCCGCATAGGTTTTCTTTTTTGACTCCAAATTTAGGGGGCTAGGTGACACCCTAGTTTTGGCCACTATTTTAGGATTGGGCTTTTTCTCCCTTTTACCCCCCTGTTCACTGGACTGCTGAATGGAGTATAACTTTGTACTCTCTTTGATCAGCCACTCCAATGAGCAGTTCTCCTCAAAATCTCTAGCTAAGTTGATTTTGATGGGTGTGGGCAGCGCTTCAAAAAATAGATTCACAAACTCTGAGCATTCAAATATGGGATCATCTTCAGCCATACTGTATGCACTTTTTAGTACAGAAAGGAACTCGATGGGGCTTTGAGTTGCACTACATTTTAAACCGTATACAGCTATTCTCGCTGCCGTTTTAGTGCGATGTTGCCTGAATTCCTTTTTTTTTTTTTTTTTTAAATAATTTTTTTATTGAGGTATAGCATAAGTTTAACAAATATAGCCAAAACATAAGGCCAAATAGTACACAATCTGAACAGTCAAAACAGCTACAAGGTATCAAATACATAGTTTTTTAGACACCAAAAGGCATCTGCACATGTCAGAATTTGTACAAACTAGAAGAAATATGAGAAACATAGTAACATTGTTAAACGAGCAAGAACTTGCATATAAATATTATAACCTCATTTTTTATTTTTGTTTATATTTTCCCAGTTAAGTAGAACACTTTCTTTTATGCATAGGTAGAAATTTTAGAAGACATACTAGTATCCTAACCTCAAATCATTCAGTGCATCCTGGTCATGCAAATTATTTCCCAGTATAATGATCAAATCATAGTTACATTAATGATTAAATTATGTCTTTAAGAGAGTAGTTCTGCAAAGTTGGATTGTGATAGGGTCCACATAGCTGGAGTTGCCAAGCACCAAGGGTTTCAGTGAGCTGGATAGAAGAGTGAGGGGGAAGGGAAGGGAGGGGGTAGGGGAAGAGAGGGAGAGAGGGGAAGAGGGAGAAGAAAAAAAAATTAACCAAATCAGTCAGGTCACTGCTTGTCAAAGGTCAACTATTATATATAGTTGTATGTCTATGAACCGTGAATCACACTCCATTTGCACCAAATTTCCTGATAGAGTTCTAGTTTGTTTAAACTTCTGAAAGCAAATTCCTCCATCTTTCTAATGTGATCAATTATGTCCCTTATTTTTTTAGATGATGGGCAAGAAGCTTGCTTCCTGTCCCTGGCAATAGCCAGCTTAGTGGCCATAAGGACATACAGAGTGACCGAATTCCTTTTTGCACTGTCGTTTCGTTTCACTCCAGGAATGAATATTCATATCCTTTAGTGAAGCAAAGAATTTGTGATGTTTACTTTCAAATACCCAGGGTAGAAATTCAATTTTTAACTGCTCACTTGTAACACTCATTATAGATAAAGCATTTTCAAAGGCCTCTAAGTGGTCAATTATGGAAGTGGACCCCCCTTTGGAAAATGGGCATACTGTATTCTTTAGGAATTTAATTATTGTGGGGGTGTCATACACCTTATTTGGTACATTACTGGATCTCATTGGGAACTTACTGTTTGAGTTAGGGCGCCTTTCATCTGTCCTATCTTTACTGTGCTGAAATCTTACCCGTGTATTTCTATCTGGGCTGTCTGAGAATCTAGCCCCCCTTTCTGACCCGTTATAGTAACTGCCCTCTTCATCTGCGGCGTAATAATCTTCTGGTCCCCCAGAGTTAGATAACTCATTTCTGTCCCAGTCCTTATAACTGCTAATTTGTCTCTTTAATTTATCTATTGCCTGTTCATACCTTTTTTCAGCCTCACAATATCTAGTTTTTAGAGTTTTATTTTCATCTTGGCATTTTTCATATTCTTCTTCGAAAGCTTTAAATTCAGCCACTAATTTCTGATTATATTTATTTAAGTCAGAAACCTTTTGGCAAGCTTCGAAAACCTCTACCTTTGCTTGAATAAAAGCTTCTTCAAACTCTTTTAATGAATCATTTTCAACCCTTAGCCGTCCTAATTGTCTGTCCTGTCCTGCCATTTGGTTTGACATCTCACAGCTCAAATACATTAGGATCGGCCAAGTTTCGAAAATTAATTCATCACGCCCTCTAAGTTCCGTGCATTCATTAAGTTGCAGTAACATTTGGTATAATTCCCATCTTCAAACCACATATCTCTAACTAAATCTTTGGCCTTATCTTTACACCCCTTAATATACATGGAGATATCGTCCCCAACATCAAGTCTAGTCATGATGTGGTTCATGGCTTCTAATTTCAGAGATTTTTCCTGAACCACTTCATGGACAGAGGATCTTGGGGAGGGCCCAATTTCATCTTGTACAGAAACGCTAGCATTACTTTTTGCTGAAGGCATCGTTATTTTAGTGCTGTACGCTAATACAATTTTGACCAATAAGTGAGAGGGAAAAAAAAATTATATTTTCAAAATAACAATATTAATTTTGAAATATGAAAAACCAATATTTTTTATGAATTTTGAAATATGAAAAATTAATATTTTTATGAATTTTGAAATATGAAAAATTAATATTTTTTATAAATTTTTCAAAAATTAATTTTTAATAATATTTCAAAATATTAATATCAATCTTGAACATGAGAATCAATATTTCAATTTAAAAAAAAAACTATATTTTCAATATATTAATTTCGAAATATGAAGTTCCTTTCTCTCTTTTATAATAATTTCTATATACTACAAATATGTTATATCAATATGATAAATATTTATAATATCTCATGCAATGCCTCCATATAATATGTCAGTATATTTATAAGAATCTTATTAGTGCTCTCCAAATAATAAGTCAGTCTATGGCAGGGTTATAATACAATATATTTGATAATTATCTATCCTTTAAAAATAAACCCTCAATCAATATGCATCAATAATATGTCAATATTATATGCGTTTAAAAACTATTCAAATATGCTGTGCCAAATTCATAAAAGTTTACCTTATTCACAAAAGAAATTTCACCCAGTTAACACAATGAGACTTAAGATCTTTAACTAATAACATCCAAACAGTACAATTCTAACAGTGCTTAGTAAACAATAGGGCAATATAAATATATATTCAGCTATTTAGATGCAATTGATTCTAATACAATTCTAATTAGGATACTAAAAATACATATATTCTTACTGTGAACAGTCACTTAAATGTCTATTTATTTAAACTGGAACAAATTCTTATTTACTTACAGGGAGTGCAGAATTATTAGGCAAATGAGTATTTTGACCACATCATCCTCTTTATGCATGTTGTCTTACTCCAAGCTGTATAGGCTCGAAAGCCTACTACCAATTAAGCATATTAGGTGATGTGCATCTCTGTAATGAGAAGGGGTGTGGTCTAATGACATCAACACCCTATATCAGGTGTGCATAATTATTAGGCAACTTCCTTTCCTTTGGCAAAATGGGTCAAAAGAAGGACTTGACAGGCTCAGAAAAGTCAAAAATAGTGAGATATCTTGCAGAGGGATGCAGCACTCTTAAAATTGCAAAGCTTCTGAAGCGTGATCATCGAACAATCAAGCGTTTCATTCAAAATAGTCAACAGGGTCGCAAGAAGCGTGTGGAAAAACCAAGGCGCAAAATAACTGCCCATGAACTGAGAAAAGTCAAGCGTGCAGCTGCCAAGATGCCACTTGCCACCAGTTTGGCCATATTTCAGAGCTGCAACATCACTGGAGTGCCCAAAAGCACAAGGTGTGCAATACTCAGAGACATGGCCAAGGTAAGAAAGGCTGAAAGACGACCACCACTGAACAAGACACACAAGCTGAAACGTCAAGACTGGGCCAAGAAATATCTCAAGACTGATTTTTCTAAGGTTTTATGGACTGATGAAATGAGAGTGAGTCTTGATGGGCCAGATGGATGGGCCCGTGGCTGAATTGGTAAAGGGCAGAGATCTCCAGTCCGACTCAGACGCCAGCAAGGTGGAGGTGGAGTACTGGTTTGGGCTGGTATCATCAAAGATGAGCTTGTGGGGCCTTTTCGGGTTGAGGATGGAGTCAAGCTCAACTCCCAGTCCTACTGCCAGTTTCTGGAAGACACCTTCTTCAAGCAGTGGTACAGGAAGAAGTCTGCATCCTTCAAGAAAAACATGATTTTCATGCAGGACAATGCTCCATCACATGCGTCCAAGTACTCCACAGCGTGGCTGGCAAGAAAGGGTATAAAAGAAGAAAATCTAATGACATGGCCTCCTTGTTCACCTGATCTGAACCCCATTGAGAACCTGTGGTCCATCATCAAATGTGAGATTTACAAGGAGGGAAAACAGTACACCTCTCTGAACAGTGTCTGGGAGGCTGTGGTTGCTGCTGCACGCAATGTTGATGGTGAACAGATCAAAACACTGACAGAATCCATGGATGGCAGGCTTTTGAGTGTCCTTGCAAAGAAAGGTGGCTATATTGGTCACTGATTTGTTTTTGTTTTTGAATGTCAGAAATGTATATTTGTGAATGTTGAGATGTTATATTGGTTTCACTGGTAAAAATAAATAATTGAAATGGTTATATATTTGTTTTTTGTTAAGTTGCCTAATAATTATGCACAGTAATAGTCACCTGCACACACAGATATCCCCCTAAAATAGCTATAACTAAAAACAAACTAAAAACTACTTCCAAAACTATTCAGCTTTGATATTAATGAGTTTTTTGGGTTCATTGAGAACATGGTTGTTGTTCAATAATAAAATTAATCCTCAAAAATACAACTTGCCTAATAATTCTGCACTCCCTGTATAATTAAAACCAATTCTAAGATAAATATATATATATATATATATATATATATATATATATATTCTATGTTTTGCACAGATGAATTATTTAGCATGCAAGATACAAACTTAGCCTTATACAGGATTATGAACACAGTTAAAATACTGAGTGCCCCTTTAAATTTCTTTACTAAAATTTGACTATGTTTCTACCAATAACCTTTGTTTCAGTGATTAAAATTAGAACAATCATACTTCACAAATTTGAACCAATTCGTAGCGGTCTTTAGGTCATCTCATTTGAAGGAAAGTTATTGCATATCAAGGTAAGTTTTCAGCTTCTTGCTTAGTGAGATGTGTCCCAGGTATGGCAGCCAAAATAAAATCACTTAGTCTCAGCAAGTCACAAAAAAACTGTCTCTTTTTGCATTTACTATTCCTTTTTTATCTAATCATTGATGACCTGTTTCGTTCACGCCCACGTGCTTGTCCCTTCTCATTGGCTATCTCTGGGGAACGCTCCCCATTGGCTTAGTATATATTGTCGCTATGGAAACACATCTTTTAACAGTTAAATCCCTTAACTGTCATACTGGGTTCTGGCCCTCGGGTGGCAGCAGACACACACAAACAGATTCACCTGAACATTTCTACCAGTGAAAGAAAATATTTCTTTAAAATAAGTAATAACTGCCATCATTTCTTGCATTAATCACTCACAATATCAATCGCAGATGGGGCAGTATCACATCACCTCTCTGATCATTTTGATATGAAACATCATGTGTCTAACATCGTATTATATTAAAATAAGTACATTGTTAATTCAATTCTCCATATTAAACATATTATAATTTATTTCATTAGTAAATTTCTCTTGTTAGCATTTATATTTCATTTAGCCTAACAGAAAATGTATAATTTGATATCAGATATCAAATTTTTATAGTCATATCACATCAAAGTGACTTCCATATATCTATCTCAATATATTTCAAGAGATGTATTTAAAATTTTATAAACATTTAGTGCACAATCATATGATATGACTTAGTTCATCCCATATAGGCAATCCTGTATGTCTCATCTTTTGGCTCCATCTGGAAAAACAGAAAAACATGTTATATATATATTTCAAACATGGGATTATTAAAATTGTTATTTAATCTATGATAATTCAGAATTTATCTCCTATATATATATATTCAATGCAGCAATTATTTATTTAATATAATATGTCCCATTTCAACATATATATATATATATATATATATATATATATATATATATATATATATATATATATATATATATATATATATATATATACATATATATATATATATATATATATATATGGGTTATTTGAATAATTTCAAACATACATGGAAAACTGGCATTGTTCCTTTTGCAAAAATGTATTTATTTTTATTTGTGTCATACAGGGACTGTAAATGCTAATTTGTCTACTCTCTGCACATGGAAAACTCCACAGGAGACAATTCACATATGGCCTCCTGATATGGCTCAATGGTTCCTGTTTGTCAACTTGGCCCTTGCCCCCCCACAGTGCTGCTGGCTTCAAAAACGATGTTATCTTTTAATTAGGATAAACATGTCTTCACTCAGTTAAAACTATTTGGCAAGGGGGGTTTGTTTTATGTTAGAATAGAACTGTTGTCTTCAGAATTTATGAGATGCAATATAGATGGCTTCAGAGCAGAAATAGGGGTCAGCGATCATCTGGTAGGGATTTTAAATTCACGCCTCAGCGGGACATCCTTTGAAAACAGTCCTCTGTTTACAGATGTGGAATATATAGAATATACAGATGATTATCTTTGAGGTAATCAGTTTTTTTTCTCTGGAATGGTTGTTTAAATTAAGTACACCAAATGTTTTCTCTAAAATTACTTTGAACCCATTTCTTTGTTATTGAAGCAATCCATTTGATGAGTGAGGGAGGGGCTGGTTTCTAGTGCCCATTTGCAGCTTTTAGAAGTTAAATTAATTATTTGATGTACACATTCACAGACCTATTAAATAATAACAGCATACCTGTATATATTATTTAATAATATTTCAAATACCTTGACATAGGTATCTTCATAAATCACCCCCTCCCTCTTTTGACCCCCCTTAAGTGGATGTTTGGGAAATGGTAAAACACGTGTTTCTTTATTTTTAAAGGCGAATGTGTCAGGGATATGTCTTGTATAGTACTGTGCCTTTAATTCCTGTGCAACATACCCCTATTTAAGGCTCCTCCTTACTCAACTCCCTGCTTGGTAATTTGTTGCGCCTGATTCTCTCATGTGCCTGTGAAGACACCTAGCCTTTCCCTGCAACTCTGCTTGGATTTCTACTGATAATCCCTCACACTTTGAGCTTTCCCTACTGCCTGGGCTACCCGTTCTGGGTTTCAAGTATTCAGGTACTTACTTTCCTCTAGGATCCCTGGAACCAAGTTGCTGGTCTTAGGAGCCGTTTTGCCTGCTGCTCCGATCAGCGTGTGACGTCACACCCGGTATCCGGTCCTGCAGATTCAGCATCTGCCTCTCTCTCTCACCTCAAGCTGTGTTTGTCTGGTCACAGCATTGCCGGAGTCTCTCTCTTTCCACCTGATTCCTTGCATTGGGATTCCTGGTCTGTATACCTTATTGTATATTCCGGTACATTGCCAGACTTGCCTCACTATACAGGTTGTTATATTAAGCCTGTCTCACGCAACTTAACTGTGTATGTAAATATTTATATGACTCTCTCTATGGGACACTTGTTAATTGTGCCTAAAAGCAACCACACACACTACCCTGGACATTGACTTTATTGTGCACTAAATATATGTCTGCCACATTCACCAAGTGGTATTAATGTTGTTTTCTACCTGGGATTCATTTACACTTGTGGCCATATCATTATAAGTCAAACCTTATAATTCCTGCATTATATACTGATTGCTACCCTGGGAATAAGTCATCAAGGCTTCAGCTTATATACATCTAAGCTACTGTGTGTGTGTGTGTGTGTGTGTGTGAGTGCTAACTTGTATATATTTCATATGATTGGGATGGATGTCTGAAATTACTCTGGCACTTGTTTTTGACTAAACTTATCTCAGAAGATTGAATCTGTCTACAATCATTATATGACTATTCTGCTTTGTATCTATCAGTCAAAGTTGCGTGACGCCTCCGTTTCTCTCTATATCCCTACAGTAGAGACCCTCAGTTCAATGAGCACAACAGGGTTCCTATAAGTTCAGTCTGTGTGAACCCGAGGTTTGGTGTGAGACTGAGTGGTCCTACTATAATCAGGATACTAGGAAACCCCAGACATCACATATTACCAAGCCATATAATACTGGTATCCTGCATTATGGATATAAGTGAACTATCCAACAGGGTTGGCTCCCTAGCCCAGACCATGGATCATATGATACAGGGTCTAAGGGAAATCCAGTTAGAGAACGAAAATATCAGAAAATGTATTAATGAACATCTCGCTAACAAACCACCTGTAGTGGAGACTACACCAGAACCTATGGTTAGTCCGCCTGAAAAATTCTTTGGGGACAGATCTATGTATAGAGATTTCAGGAATTCTTGTACCTTAATGTTCACCCTAAAACCTAAATCCTACCCTACAGACAGGATTAGAGTTTTAACAGTCAGGATCCTGAGGCTAGATCCTGGGCCAACGCCTTCTACGAGAATGATGATCCCATCTTAAACTCTTTGGATGCATTTTTTGGCGCTATGTCCCTTTTATATGAAGACCACAATAAACAGAGTACAGCAGAAACAACCTTAAGGTCTTTACGCCAGGGGAAAAGAATGGTGGAAGAATATATAACGGACTTTAAAAGATGGGCACCTGATACTTTGTGGAACAATCCTGCACTGAGGAATCAATTTCGGCTAGGTCTTAGTGATGCCTTGAAGGATGAGTTGGCAAGAGGTGTCATCCCAGAAGACCTGGAGGCCTTAATGACTCTCTGCATTGGCATTGACAGAAGACTCAGGGAAAGAAAGTCTGAAAAATCTACCGTTGATTCCAGTTCCAAGAGGTATCCCTCATATAATTCTAACCCCTCCTACTTTGCCATCCAGGTCCACTGAAGAACCCATGAATGTAGCTGTAATCTGTGGTCCTTTAAAACCTGAAGAGAAGGCCAGACGTAAGGAGAGACGGACAATCCCTGACACCATGATCTTTCTCAGCGCAGTAGAGACATAAATTCAATGTCTCTACTGCGCTGAGAAAGATCATGGTGTCAGGGATTGTCCGTCTCTCCTTCGACAAAAGAAGGGTAAGACACCACTTAACGATCATACACTCAATTTGGTTAATAACATAGCATCACACTTATCACTTCCTCTCTCCCTACAGTGGCATCATCGGAAGATAGACGTGCAGGCCGTAGTTGACTCTGGAGCATCTGGGAATTTTGTGGATATTGCTTTTGTTGTTAAAAATAAAATCCCACTAATAAAAAAGAGTGTTTCACTGGCTATCCGTTTGGTTGATGGCTCTATTTTTAGTTCTGGTCCCATAACGCACCACACCATTCCTATTGTTGTTGTATCAGGTTCAGGACACAGAGAGTTAATGTCTTTTGACGTGCTTCCTACATCTGTTTACCCCATAATACTTGGTTCAAAATGGTTAATTAAACATAATCCCACTATTTCCTGGAAGGATGCGTCAGTTATCTTTAATTCAGAGTATTGTAAGCAATCCTGTTTTGGTTTACACACCCTTTGTCACATAACTGAACATACATTGCCCGAGAGTTACGCTGAGTATGTTGATGTATTTGATAAGGTAGAGGCAGAGACTTTGCCGCCCCATAGAACCTACGACTGCCCTATTGATCTAATACCTGGCAGTACTATCCCCTACGGCCATATATATCCCTTGTCACAACCAGAGTTAGCTCATCTAAAAGATTATTTAGATGAGAACTTGAATAAAGGATTTATTAGACCATCTACTTCTGTTTTTTGTAAAAAATAAGGATGGCAGTCTTTGACCCATAATTGACTATAGACAACTGAATAAATGTACAAAAAAGAACAGATACCCCCTGCCTCTCATACCTGAACTGATTGAACGTTTACAAGGTGCCACTATCTATACCAAACTGGATCTCAGAGGTGCTTACAATTTGATCAGGATGAGGGCAGGGGATGAATGGTTGACAGCTTTCCGTACATGGTACGGACTTTATGAGTATACGGTTATGCCTTTTGGCTTATGCAACGCCCCAGCGACGTTTCAGTGTTTTATAAATTATGTGTTTCATGACCTCTTAGATGTTTGCATCATCATTTATTTAGATGACATTCTTGTTTATTCAGATACTTATGAGAATCATTTGTCACATGTGAAACAAGTACTGACTCGTCTACGGGCTCATCATTTATATGCCAAGTTAGAAAAGTGTATATTTAACACCAATACGATATCATTCTTGGGGTATTGCATTTCACCCGCTGGTATTTCTATGGAGTCTAGTAAGGTCGAAACTATCACTAGATGGCCTGTTCCAGGTAGTAAAAAAGAAATTCAGAGATTCCTGGGTTTTCCGAATTTTTACAGAAAATTCATTAAAGACCTCGCATATTGTTAGACCTTTAACTAGCGTAACACCTAAACATGTTAAGTTCTTATGGAATCAAAAAGCTGATGATTCCTTTAACACTCTTAAAAACAAATTCATTTCAGCCCCAATCCTGCAATTCCCAGACCCCAGTTGTCATTTTACGCTTGAAGTTGACGCTTCTGAATATACTATAGGGGCTGTTTTGTCTCAGAGGCGCTCTCAAAAAGAACCCATGCATCCAGTATCCTATTACTCCCGAGTCATGAGTTCTGCCGAAATTAATTATGGCATAGGTGATAAGGAGCTTCTTGCTATTAAATCAGCTCTGGAGTTCTGGAGGCACCTCCTCGAAGGCACAACATATCCTATTACGATATACACCGACCATCGGAATCTAGAGTATCTGAAATCAAATAAAACCTTGACTTCACGTCAGGTCCGATGGAGTCTTTTCTTCTCACGTTTTGATTATGTGATTACTTACCGACCTGGGTCGAAAAATCTCAAAGCTGATTCCCTCTCTAGAAAAGATCCCAGACCACTTAACGTGGAAGTACCGGGGTCTGTTATACCTTCTGACAGAATCATATGCCTAACCAGGAGTTTTAAATCCACTTTGAAATAACAACAGAGACAGGATCCAACTCTAAACCAGCTGGGTTTATGTAAACATTCAGATGACCTGTTCTATCATGCAAATCAACTGTACATTCCATCAGCTCTCAGGAATTAAGTGGTTGCCACTGCCCATGATTCACTCTTAGCGGGTCATCCAGGGGTTCATAGAACCCTACATCTGCTCATGAGGAGTTATTGGTGACCTAAAATGCTTGACACTGTCACGCAGTACGTTCAAACATGCCTTATCTGTATCACTAAGAAAAATCAGCATAACCGCCCATATGGTTATCTTCTTTCTTTACCCATACCTGAGAGACCATGGGCGGACATCACTATGGATTATATCGTTGATCTACCATCATCTTCAAACTATAACACCATTTTGGTGGTGGTGGATCTTTTCTCTAAAATGGCTCATTTCCTACCACATAGAGGCTTACCAACAGCTTCTGAAACTGCTATGTTATTCCTGAATCACATAGTAAAGCTGCATGGTTTACCTGACTCGATCACTACAGATAGGGGTACACAATTTACCTCAAGATTCTGGAATCAGTTATGTCGTTCTCTCAACATAACTAGAAGACAGAGTACCGCATATCATCCACAAACTAATGGGCAGACAGAGAGAACTAATCAGGCACTAGAGCAGTATCTCCGCTGCTACTGCACTCTAGAACAAGACAATTGGCATACTCTTCTGTCTACTGCAGAATTTGCCCATAACAACTCGCTTAATTCGACTACAAAACAACGCCATTCTATATTAACTACGGTTTTCATCCTTCATACAACTCGGTTCATTCTAGCGAATCACCGATGCCCATTGTATCTGATACTGTGAATTCCATAGCCAAAGGTTTTGCCTCATTGAAACAGGTACTACAAGAAGCACAAGCTTCCCAGAAACGCCACTATGATTTACGTTGTTCTAAGCCTCCTGATTACAAAGTGGGTGACAAAGTATGGTTGAGTACAAAGAACCTTAGGTTAAGAATACCTACCAAAAAGCTTGGAGCACTATATTTAGGACCCTATGAGATAATAAAAGTAGTCAATGTCAATGCGGTCACACTGCAGCTGCCCACTTCACTAAAAATACACCCTACATTCCATGTATCCCTTTTAAAACCTTATGGCATGGTAAGGGGTATCCCTCAGGATTCATCACCTGATCCCCAGGTGGACGATGATATGGAATATGAGATTGAGTCAATCTTAGACTCCCGTTACCTCTGAAACCAACTCCAGTATTTGGTGAGTTGAAAGGGGTTCGGTCCTGAGGAGGATTCCTGGGAGCCTTGTGCTAATGTTTCTGCTCCTCGTCTTCTGTCCTTGTTCCACGGAGGAATCCTGACCATCCTGGTCCTTAATCCGCTGAGCGGCTCCTTGAGGGGGGAGTCCTGTCAGCGATATGTCTTGTATAGTACTGTGCCTTTAATTCCTGTGTAACATATCCCTATTTAAGGCTCCTCCTTACTTAACTCCCTGCTTGGTAATTTGTTGCGCCTGATTCTCTCATGTGCCTGTGAAGGAACCTAGCCTTTCCCTGAAACTCTGCTTGGATTTCTACTGATAATCCCTCACACTTTGAGCTTTCCCTACTACCTGGGCTACCCGTTCTGGGTTTCAAGTATTCAGGTACTCACTTTCCTCTAGGATCCCTGGAACCAAGTTGCTGGTCTTAGGAGCCGTTTTGCCTGCTGCTCCGATAAGCGTGTGACGTCACACCCGGCATCCGGTTCTGCAGATTCAGCGTCTGCCGCTCTCTCTCACCTCAAGCTGTGTTTGTCTGGTCACAGCATTGCCGGAGTCTCTCTCTCTCCACCTGATTCCTTGCATTGGGATTCCTGGTCTGTATCCCTTATTGTATATTCCGGTACATTGTTTGCAATAAAGGGATTTATACAGACTGCGCAGAGGCAGAGGGTATTATAGCTTTAAGATTTTAGGGATTTTCCTCCAAAATCCACAATACTTAAGGAAACAAGAAGGGAGTGGTTTAAAATCTAAAGCGCCAGATAAGGCAAATACCCACAAAAAATAGAGAGCAGAGGTATATGAGTATAAATAAAAAGTTTTTTTATTATATTTATACAATATAGTTTAAAAACATAGTTCAGTAATATTTACTAGATGGGCAAATTCAACTAACGATAATAATGTATAATTTTTTTTATTAAAGGAACGTTGTAGTAATGGTTTTTCTAATAAAAATATTAATGCCCAAAATAATATCCGTGGTTGGCCAACCTAATAAAATTGTCGCTATATCATGTACTGTTAAAATTATAAACTTATTTGAAACATAAAAACTCATTCAAGCCTGTATGCTTGACAAAGGCTGAAGTGTTTTCAGTGGAAACGCGTTGCAAATCTCCTAGTCGAAATCACTGATCAGATGAAAGGATCAGCTGTAGAGCCGTCAATCCACTGCCAAAAAAGACACTCCCCCAACAAAGAACCAATCACGGCCTTATCCGGAGAAGGCGCGAAGTCTGGGGAGCACAGCGGTCAAGACGCTGAGAGACACGGCTCCAGGATCAGCTGTGGATAGCTCATACGGAGGAAATATCATCAAACAGGTACATTTTGAACTAAGTGCACTTATAGGATTGCTTACTCTCCTCAAAAACTGTTGGATTTACAACTAGACCAAGTACGGACTATCCCAGTCTCATCTACATTAACTTTGGTGACCACGCTTTTAAATATAAGGAATAAAAGCAGAAAGCCCTTGTTACCACCATGTTCAGGTTTTGTATGTTGTAAGCTGCTATCTATCATATAATTAGATAACTTGAGTCCTTGTTGAAACAATTGTGATATTGTTAAAACTATTGTGATATTGCAAGTAAAAATTTGACACTATCAAAAATTCTACACAGTGAATGATACAGGCTTGAATGAGTTTTTATGTTTCAAATAAGTTTATAATTTTAACAGTACATAAAATAGCAACAATTTTATTAGGTTGGCCAACCACGGATATTATTTTGGGCATTAATATTTTTATTAGAAAAACCATTACTACAACGTTCCTTTGATAAAATGTTTTATACATTATTATCGTTAGTTGAATTTGCCCATCTAGTAAATATTACTGAACTATCGGCTAGATTTAGAGTTTTGTCGGTAACGACCCGCGTAGCTAACGCGTGCTTTTCTCTTGTAAGGTGTATCCAGTCCACGGATCATCCATTACTTGTGGGATATTCTCATTCCCAACAGGAAGTTGCAAGAGGACACCCACAGCAGAGCTGTCTATATAGCTCCTCCCCTCACTGCCATATCCAGTCATTCTCTTGCAACTCTCAACAAACATGGAGGTAGTAAGAGAGAAGTGGTGAAATGTAGCTGTTATTTTACTTCAATCAAAAGTTTATTATTTTTAAATGGTACCGTAGTTGTACTATTTTATTCCAGACAGAAAAATAGAAGAATCTGCCTGTGATTTCTATGATCTTAGCAGGTTGTAACTAAGATCCATTGCTGTTCTCACACATGACTGAAGAGAGAGATAACTTCAGCGGAGGAATGGCGTGCAGGTTATCCTGCTATGAGGTATGTGCAGTTAAGATTTTTTCTAGAAGATGTGAATGCTAGAAAATGCTGCTGATACCAAATTTATGTAAGGTAAGCCTGAATACAGTGATTTAATAGCAACTGGTATCATGCTTACTTTCTGAGGTAATACTCTTTTATATTTACAATATAAAACGTTTGCTGGCATGTTTAAACGTTTTTATATATACTTTGGTGATAAAACTTTATTGGGGCCTAGTTTTTTCCACATGGCTGGCTTAAATTTGCCTAGAAACAGTTTCCTGAGGCTTTCCACTGTGTTACTATGAGTGGGAGGGGCCTAATTTAGCGCTTTTTTGCGCAGTAACTTTTACAGACTGAGACATCCAGCTTCCTCCAAGGGTCTTCTGAATGCTATAGGACATCTCTAAAGGGCTCTTAGGCTTTCCAAAATCGTTTGTTGGGGAAGGTAGGCCCACAGCAAGGCTGTGGCAGTTTGGTGTGTCTGTTAAAAAACGTCTATATCGTTTTTTTGATCCGGTTTTTGAACTAAGGGGTTAATCATCCATTTGCAAGTGGGTGCAATGCTCTGTTAGCTTATTATACACATTGTATAATACAAAGTTCGTTTGATTTACTGCCTTTTTTCACTGTTTTTCAAATTCTGACCAAATTTGTTTCTCTTAAAGGCACAGTACCGTTTATTATAATTGCTTGTTAACCTGATTTAAAGTGTTTTCCAAGCTTGCTAGTCTCATTGCTAGTCTGTATAAACATGTCTGACATAGAGGAAACTCCTTGTTCATTATGTTTAAAAGCCATTGTGGAGCCCCCTCTTAGAATGTGTACCAAATGTACTGATTTCACTTTAAGCAATAAAGATCATATTCTGTCTTTAAAAAAAATTATCACCAGAGGAATCTGACGAGGGGGAAGTTATGCCGACTAACTCTCCCCACGTGTCAGATCCTTTGACTCCCGCTCAAGGGACTCACGCTCAAATGGCGCCAAGTACATCTAGGGCGCCCATAGCGTTTACTTTACAAGACATGGCGGCAGTCATGGATAATACACTGTCAGCGGTATTAGCCAGACTACCTGAATTTAGAGGAAAGCGAGATAGCTCTGGAGTTAGATGAAATACAGAGCATACTGACGCTTTAAGAGCTATGTCTGATAATGCCTCACAATATGCAGAAGCTGAAGAAGGAGAGCTTCTTTCTGTGGGTGATATTTCTGACTCAGGGAAGATGATGCAACCTGATTCTGATATTTCTACATTTAAATTTAAGCTTGAACACCTCCACGTGTTACTCAGGGAGGTTTTAGCTGCTCTGGATGACTGTGATACAATTGCAGTGCCAGAGAAATTGTGTAGACTGGATAAATGCTATG
Source organism: Bombina bombina (assembly GCF_027579735.1). Classification (NCBI taxonomy): domain Eukaryota; kingdom Metazoa; phylum Chordata; class Amphibia; order Anura; family Bombinatoridae; genus Bombina; species Bombina bombina. Next base: position 748,533,164 of record NC_069499.1, read on the forward strand.
CAGTGCCGGTGTGTACTGATGTTTTTCCAATACCTAAAAGGTTTACAGAAATTATTACTAAGGAATGGGATAGACCAGGTGTGCCGTTCTCTCCCTGAAGGCTCAGGGATCGTGGACTTAGGAGGAGTCACTCCTTCCAATAAACATTCTGGAACTAAGAGCGATATTCAATGCTCTTCTGGCTTGCCCTCATCTAGCGACAATGAGGTTCATCAGATTTCAGTCGGACAACATCACGACTGTGGCTTACATCAACCATCAAGGGGGAACAAGGAGTTCCCTAGCGATGTTAGAAGTCTCAAAGATAATTCGCTGGGCAGAGATTCACTCTTGCCACCTATCAGCTATCCATATCCCAGGTGTAGAGAACTGGGAGGCGGATTTTCTAAGTCGACAGACTTTTCATCCGGGGGAGTGGGAACTCCATCCGGAGGTGTTTGCACAATTGGTTCTTCGTTGGGGCAAACCAGAACTGGATCTCATGGCGTCTTGCCAGAACGCCAAGCTTCCTTGTTACGGATCCAGGTCCAGGGACCGCAAGGCAACGCTGATAGATGCTCTAGCAGCGCCTTGGTCCTTCAACCTGGCTTATGTGTTTCCACCGTTTAATCTGCTCCCTCGTCTGATTGCCAAGATCAAGCAGGAGAGAGCATCAGTGATCTTGATAGCGCCTGCGTGGCCACGCAGAACTTGGTATGCAGATCTGGTGGACATGTCATCCTTTCCACCATGGACTCTGCCGCTGAGACAGGACCTTCTACTTCAAGGTCCTTTCAACCATCCAAATCTAATTTCTCTGAGGCTGACTGCCTGGAGATTGAACGCTTGATTTTATCAAAGCGTGGTTTCTCTGAGTCAGTCATTGATACCTTAATTCAGGCACGAAAGCCTGTCACCAGGAAAATCTATCATAAGATATGGCGGAAATATCTTTATTGGTGTGAATCCAAGGGCTACTCATGGAGTAAGGTCAGGATTTCCAGGATATTATCTTTTCTCCAAGAAGGATTGGAGAAAGGATTGTCAGCTAGTTCCCTAAAGGGACAGATTTCTGCGCTATCTATTCTTTTGCACAAGCGTCTGGCAGATGTCCCAGACGTTCAGGCATTTTGTCAGGCTTTAGTTAGAATCAAGCCTGTGTTTAAACCTGTTGCTCCACCATGGAGTTTAAATTTGGTTCTTAAAGTTCTTCAGGGGGTTCCGTTTGAACCTCTTCATTCCATAGATATCAAACTTTTATCTTGGAAAGTTCTTTTTTTGGCAGCTATTTCCTCGGCTCGTTGAATTTTCGAGTTATCTGCCTTACAGTGTGATTCTCCTTATCTGATCTTCCATGCAGATAAGGTAGTTCTGCGTACCAAACCTGGGTTTTTACCTAAGGTGGTATCTAATAAGAATATCAATCAAGAGATTGTTGTTCCGTCTTTGTGTCCTAATCCTTCTTCAAGGAAGGAACGTCTATTACACAATCTGTGCTTTAAAGTTTTACTTACAAGCTACTAAAGATTTTCGTCAAACATCTGCTTTGTTTGTTGTCTACTCTGGACAGAGGAGAGTTTAAAAGGCTTCGGCAACCTCTCTTTCTTTTTGGCTAAAAAGCATAATACGCTTAGCCTATGAGACTGCTGGCCAGCAGCCTCCAGAAAGGATTACAGCTCATTCTACTAGAGCTGTGGCTTCCACATGGGCCTTTAAAAATGAGGCTTCTGTTGAACAGATTTGCAAGGCGGCGACTTGGTCTTCGCTTCATACTTTTTCAAAATTCTACAAATTTTATACTTTTGCTTCTTCGGAGGCTATTTTTGGGAGAAAGGTTTTACAGGCAGTGGTACCTTCCGTTTAAGTACCTGCCTTGTCCCTCCCTTCATCCGTGTACTTTAGCTTTGGTATTGGTATCCCACAAGTAATGGATGATCCGTGGACTGGATGCACCTTACAAGAGAAAACATAATTTATGCTTACCTGATAAATTTATTTCTCTTTTGGTGTATCCAGTCCACGGCCCGCCCTGTCATTTTAAGGCAGGTATTTTTTAATTTTAAACTACAGTCACCACTGCACCCTATGGTTTCTCCTTTCTCTGTTTGTTTTCGGTCGAATGACTGGATATGGCAGTGAGGGGAGGAGCTATATAGACAGCTCTGCTGTGGGTGTCCTCTTGCAACTTCCTGTTGGGAATGAGAATATCCCACAAGTAATGGATGATCCATGGACTGGATACACCACAAGAGAAATAAATTTATCAGGTAAGCATAAATTATGTTTTTTTCCCCCGCACCTTTTAAATACCGCTGGTATTTAGAGTTCACAGAAGGGCTGCGTTAGGCTCCAAAAAGGGAGCGTAGAGCATAATTTACCGCCACTGCAACACTCAATACCAGCGGTGCTTACGGACGTGGCCAGCTTAAAAAACGTGCTCGTGCACGATTCCCCCAGGAATCAATGGGGCCGTTTGAGCTGAAAAAAAACCTAACACCTGCAAAAAAGCAGCGTTCAGCTCCTAACGCAGCCCCATTGTTTCCTATGGGGAAACACTTCCTAAGTCTGCACCTAACACCCTAACATGTACCCCGAGTCTAAACACCCCTAACCTTACACTTATTAACCCCTAATCTGCCGACCACGCTATCGCTGACCCCTGCATATTATTTTTAACCCCTAATCTGCCGCTCCGTACACCGCCGCAACCTACGTTATCCCTATGTACCCCTAATCTGCTGCCCCTAACACCGCCGACCCCTATATTATATTTATTAACCCCTAATCTGCCCCCCACAACGTCGCCGCCAGCTACCTATAATAATTAACCCCTAATCTTCCGACCGGACCTCACCGCTACTATAATAAAGTTATTAACCCCTAATCCGCCTCACTCCCGCCTCGCAAACCCTATAATAAATAGTATTAACCCCTAATTTGCCCTCCCTAACATCACCGACACCTAACTTCAAATATTAACCCCTAATCTGCCGACCGGACCTCGCCGCTTCTCTATTAAATGTATTAACCCCTAAAGCTAAGTCTAACCCTAACACTAACACCCCCCTAAGTTAAATATAATTTTTATCTAACGAAATAAATGAACTCTTATTAAATTAATTAATCCTATTTAAAGCTAAATACTTACCTGTAAAATAAATCCTAATATAGCTCCACTATATAACGAATAATTATATTGTAGCTATTTTAGGATTAATATTTATTTTACAGGCAACTTTGTAATTATTTTAACCAGGTACAATAGCTATTAAATAGTTAATAACTATTTAATAGCTACCTAGTTAAAATAATTACAAAATTACCTGTAAAATAAATCCTAACCTAAGTTACAATTAAACCTAACACTACACTATCAATAAATTAATTACATAAAATACCTACAAATAAATACAATTAAATAAACTAACTAAAGTACAAAAAATAAAAAAAGAACTAAGTTACAAAAAAAAATTTTTATTTACAAACATTAGAAAAATATTACAACAATTTTAAGCTAATTACACCTACTCTAAGCCCCCTAATAAAATAACAAAGCCCCCCAAAATAAAAAAATGCCCTACCCTATTCTAAAATTAAAATAGAAAAGCTCTTTTACCTTACCAGCCCTTAAAAGGGCCTTTTGCGGGGCATGCCCCAAAGAAAACAGCTCTTTTGCCTGTGAAAAAAAACATACAATACCCCCCCCCAACATTACAACCCACCACCCACATACCCCTAATCTAACCCAAACCCCCCTTAAATAAACCTAACACTAAGCCCCTGAAGATCATCCTACCTTATCTTCACCACGCCGGGTATCACCGATCGGTCCTCCAGAGGGTCCCGAAGTCTTCATCCTATCCGGCAAGAAGAAGTCCAGAAGAGGCTCCAAAGTCTTCATCCTATCCGGGCAGAAGAGGAGATCCGGACCGGCAAACATCTTCATCCAAGCGGCATCTTCTATCTTCTTCCATCCGACGACGAGCGGCTCCATCTTCAAGACCTCCGGCGCGGATCCATCCTCTTCTTCCGACGTCCTAACACAGAATGAAGGTTCCTTTAACCCCTTAAGGACAAGGCCATTTTTCAATTTCTTTCCCTTAAGGACCAAGGCTATTTTTACATTTCCGCTGTGTTTGTGTTTAGCTGCAATTTTCCTCTTACTCATTTACTGTACCCACACATATTATATACCGTTTTTCTCGCCATTAAATGGACTTTCTAGAGACACCATTATTTTCATCATATTTTATAATTTACCATAAAAAAATGATAAAATATGATGAAAAAATGGAAAAAAACACACGTTTTCTAACTTTGACCCCTAAAATCTGTTGCACATCTACAACCGCCAAAAAACACTCATGCTAAATAGTTTCTAAATTTTGTCCCGAGTTTAGAAATACCCAATATTTACATGTTCTTTGCTTTTTTTGTAAGTTATAGGGCAATAAGTACAAATAGCACTTTGCTATTTCCAATCCTTTTTTTTTTTCAAAATAAGCGATAGTTATATTGGAACACTGATATCTGTCTGGAATCCCTAAATATCCCTTGACATGTATATATTTTTTTTTTAGTAGACATCCCAAAGTATTGATCTAGGCCCATTTTGGTCTATTTCATGCCACCATTTCACCCCCAAATGCGATCAAATAAATAAAATTGTTCACTTTTTCACAAACTTTTTCACAAATATCAGGTTTCTCACTGAAATTGTTTACAAACAACTTGTGCAATTATGGCACAAATGGTTGTAAATGCTTCTCTGGGATCCCCTTTGTTTAGAAATAGCAGACATATATGGCTTTGGCGTTGCTTTTTGGTAATTAGAAGGCCGCTAAATGCCGCTGCGCACCACATTTGTATTAGGCCCAGCAGTGAAGGGGTTAATTAGGTAGCTTGTATGGAGCTTGTAGGGTTAATTTTAGCTTTAGGGTAGTGTAGTAGACAACCCAAAGTATTGATCTAGGACAATTTTGATATATTTCATGCCACCATTTCTCCGCCGAATGCGATCAAATAAAATAAATTGTTCACTTTTTCACTAACTTTGGGTTTCTCACTGGAATTATTTACAAACAGCTTGTGCAATTATGGCACAAATGGTTGTAAATGCTTCTCTGGGATCCCCTTTGTTCAGAAATAGCAGACATATATGGCTTTGGCATTGCTTTTTGGTAATTAAAAGGCCGCTAAATGCCGCTGCGCACCAAACTTGTATTATGCCCAACAGTGACAGGGTTAATTAGATAGCTTGTAGGGAGCTTGAAGGGTTAATTTTAGCTTTAGTGTAGAAATCAGCCTCCCACCTGACACATCCCACCCCCTGATCCCTCCCAAACAGCTCTCTTCCCTCCCCCACCCCACAATTTTCCCCGCCATCTTAAGTACTGGCAGAAAGTCTGCCAGTACTAAAATAAAAGTTTTAATTTGTTTTTTTTTATTATTTAAAAAAATAATAATCATATTCTGCTGTGTAGGATCCCCCCCTTAGCCCCCAAGCTGCCTGATCCCCCCCAAAGAGCTCTCTAACCCTCCCCCCACTAACTATTAGTCACCATTTTGGGTACTGGCAGCTGTCTGCCAGTACCCACTTTGCAAAATAACTTTATTTTTATTTTTTAAACCTAACATTTTCTGTAGTGTAGCTGCCCCCTTCCATACCCTACACCCTCCCCCTCCCAGATCACCCCCAGATCACTCCTTGATCACCCCTCCTCTGTACCCACCACCCTCTTCCAGCAAAAAAATTCACAACACGACAATTGCCTTAGATCGCGATCACGCACGCTCATAGGATAGGATCAGCCAATCGGAATTAAGGTAGGAAAATTCTGATTGGCTGATGGAATCAGCCAATCAGATTCAAGTTCAATCCGATTGGCTGATCCAATCAGCCAATCAGATTGAGCTCGCATTCTATTGGCTGTTCCGATCAGCCAATAGAATGCGAGCTCAATCTGATTGGCTGATTGGATCAGCCAATCAGATTGAACTTGAATCTGATTGGCTGATTCCATCAGCCAATCAGAATTTCCCTACCTTAATTCCGATTGGCTGATAGAATCCTATCAGCCAATCGGAATTCGAGGGACGCCATCTTGGATGACGTCTCTTAAAGGAACCTTCATTCTGTGTTAGGACGTCGGAAGAAGAGGATGGATCCGCGCCGGAGGTCTTGAAGATGGAGCCGCTCGTCGTCGGATGGAAGAAGATAGAAGATGCCGCTTGGATGAAGATGTTTGCCGGTCCGGATCTCCTCTTCTGCCCGGATACGATGAAGACTTTGGAGCCTCTTCTGGACTTCTTCTTGCCGGATAGGATGAAGACTTCAGGACCCTCTGGAGGACCGATCGGTGATACCCGGCGTGGTGAAGATAACGTAGGATGATTTTCAGGGGCTTAGTGTTATGTTTATTTAAGGGGGGTTTGGGTTAGATTAGGGGTATGTGGGTGGTGGGTTGTAATGTTGGGGGGGGTATTGTATGTTTTTTTTCACAGGCAAAAGAGCTGTTTTCTTTGGGGCATGCCCGCAAAAGGCCCTTTTAAGGGCTGGTAAGGTAAAAGAGCTTTTCTATTTTAATTTTAGAATAGGGTAGGGCATTTTTTTATTTTGGGGGGCTTTGTTATTTTATTAGGGGGCTTAGAGTAGGTGTAATTAGCTTAAAATTGTAATATTTTTCTAATGTTTGTAAATAATTTTTTTATTTTTTTGTAACTTAGTTCTTTTTTATTTTTTGTACTTTAGTTACTTTATTTAATTGTATTTATTTGTAGGTATTTTATGTAATTAATTTATTGATAGTGTAGTGTTAGGTTTAATTGTAACTTAGGTTAGGATTTATTTTACAGGTAATTTTGTAATTATTTTAACTAGGTAGCTATTAAATAGTTATTACCTATTTAATAGCTATTGTACCTGGTTAAAATAATTACAAAGTTGCCTGTAAAATAAATATTAATCCTAAAATAGCTACAATATAATTATTCGTTATATAGTGGAGCTATATTAGGATTTATTTTACAGGTAAGTATTTAGCTTTAAATAGGATTAATTAATTTAATAAGAGTTAATTTATTTTGTTAGATAAAAATTATATTTAACTTAGGGGGGTGTTAGTGTTAGGGTTAGACTTAGCTTTAGGGGTTAATCCATTTATTAGAGTAGCGGCGAGGTCCGGTCGGCAGATTAGGGGTTAATACTTGAAGTTAGGTGTCGGTGATGTTAGGGAGGGCAGATAAGGGGTTAATACTATTTATTATAGGGTTATTGAGGCGGGAGTGAGGCGGATTAGGGGTTAATAACTTTATTATAGTAGCGGTGAGGTCCGGTCGGAAGATTAGGGGTTAATTATTGTAGGTAGGTGGCGGCGACGTTGTGGGGGGCAGATTAGGGATTAATAAATATAATATAGGGGTCGGCGGTGTTAGGGGCAGCAGATTAGGGGTACATAGGGATAACGTAGGTTGCGGCGGTGTACAGAGCAGCAGATTAGGGGTTAATAATAATATGCAGGGGTCAGTGATAGCGGGGGCGGCAGATTAGGGGTCAATAAATATAATATAGGGGTCGGCGGTGTTAGGGGCAGCAGATTAGGGGTACATAGGGATAATGTAGGTTGCGGCGGTGTGCGGTCGGCAGATTAGGGGTTAAAATTTTTTAATAGAGTGTCGGCGATGTGGGGGGGGCCTCGGTTTAGGGGTACATAGGTAGTTTATGGATGTTAGTGTACTTTAGAGCACAGTAGTTAAGAGCTTTATGAACCGGCGTTAGCCCAGAAAGCTCTTAACTCCTGTCTTTTTTCTGCGGCTGGAGTTTTGTCGTTAGATTTCTAACGCTCACTTCAGCCAAGACTCTAAATACCGGCGTTAGGAAGATCCCATTGAAAAGATAGGATGCGCAATTGGCGTAAGGGGATCTGCGGTATGGAAAAGTCGCGGCTGGAAAGTGAGCGTTAGACCCTTACCTACACAACTCTAAATACCAGCGGTAGCCCAAAACCAGCGTTAGGAGCCTCTAACGCTGGTTTTGACGGCTAACGCAGAACTCTAAATCTAGCCGTAAGTTTGCAAACTATATTGTATAAATATAAAAAAAAAAACTTTTTATTTATACTCATATACCTCTGCTCTCTATTTTTTGTGGGTATTTGCCTTATCTGGCGCTTTATATTCCGGTACATTGCCGGACTTGCCTCACTATACAGGTTGTTATATTAAGCCTGTCTCACGCAACTTAACTGTGTATGTAAATATTTATATGACTCTCTCTATGGGACACTTGTTAATTGTGCCTAAAAGCAACCACACACACTACCCTGGACATTGACTTTATTGTGCACTAAATATATGTCTGCCACATTCACCAAGTGGTATTAATGTTGTTTTCTACCTGGGATTCATTTACACTTGTGGCCATATCATTATAAGTCAAACCTTATAATTCCTGCATTATATACTGATTGCTACCCTGGGAATAAGTCATCAAGGCTTCAGCTTATATACATCTAAGCTACTGTGTGTGTGTGTGTGTGTGAGTGCTAACTTGTATATATTTCATATGATTGGGATGGATGTCTGAAATTACTCTGGCACTTGATTTTGACTAAACTTATCTCAGAAGATTGAATCTGTCTACAATCATTATATGACTATTCTGCTTTGTATCTATCAGTCAAAGTTGCGTGACGCCTCCGTTTCTCTCTGTATCCCTACAGAAGAGACCCTCAGTTCAATGAGCACAACAGGGTTCCTATAAGTTCAGTCTGTGTGAACCCGAGGTTTGGTGTGAGACTGAGTGGTCCTACTATAATCAGGATACTAGGCAACCCCAGACATCACAGAATGTAAATACCAATTTTCACATCAGTAACATCTTTGTTTTTTGAGATATAGGTATTCTCATAAATCACCCCTCTTTTGACCCCCCTTTAGTGGAATTTTGAGAAATGTTAAAACGTGTTTCTTTATTTTTAAAGGAGAATCTAAATACCAATTTTCACATCAGTAACATCTTTGTTTTTTGAGATATAGGTATTCTCATAAATCACCCCTCTTTTGACACCCCTTAAGTGGATTTTTGGAAAATGTTAAAACACGTATGTCTTTATTTTTCAAGAAGAATCTAAATACTAATTTTCACATCTGTAACATCTTTGGTTTTTGAGATATAGGTATCATAAATCAGCCCCCCCCTCTTTTGACCCCCCTAAAGTGGATTTTGGGGAAATGTTAAAACATGAACATCTTTGTTTTTTTAAAGAAATAGTTATCCTCATAAATCAGCCCCCCCCTTTTGACCCCCTTAAGTGGATTTTGGGGAAATTGTAAAATGTGTTTCTTTATTTTTCAAGGAGAATCTAAATACCAATTTTCACGTCTGTAACATCTTTGGTTTTTGAGATATAGGTATCCTCAGGGATGGAACTACCAGTGATGCAGCAGTCGTGGACGCGACTAGGCCCCTGGGAGGTCCCCCATCAGGGGGCCCCAGATTTGTTGCCCCTCCTTCACCTGCTGTCTAATCCTACACCTCCTTACAGTTTTAAATCAGAGTGTTGCAACCATTGCAACGCTTTGAAGCATTTCCTGCTTAGCGGGAAAGAAGGAGCTGCGTCGCTGGCAGGAGACATGTATAGCTGCAGCTGACAACACCAAGCAGTTACCACATTGCCCAGCTTTACTGGTAAGACTATCATTTGCAGGGCACTTCACTTACTTTGGGACAGAGAACCCCAGATACTTGGCAGTGCTGGATTAAGCTGCATTGTTTCTGCTGACTGCTGGTTATCTAAATCACCACAGTGCAAGCAAGAAATAACACTGACAACAGGGACATGGCAACCGAAGGAGCTAGTGGTTTGCAAGTTCTCCTTTCTACACTACAGGTAAATCCTCTATGTTTATTCATTCCAGTAGCTCTGATTCCAGCCACCTAGATAATAGCCCCATTTGACCAAGTAATAAATACTTTCCGTCAGAGAAGGTTAAAACAACAATATACTCTTTATTTTAAGCATTTGTCTAAATGTATGGATTCTTTTAGATTTAAAGATATTCCTATTACCAAATTAGCTGAATATAGATTCTGTGGGTTTATTTTTTATTGGGTTTAATCTATAAGTGCATTATATATATATATATATATATATATATATATATATATATACTGTGTGTGTGTTTTATATATATATATATATATATATATATATATACAGTGTATATATATATATATATATGGGACTTCCTGTTGGAGGCGGGGCATGCAGGTGGTTGCAGGTAGCTGCAGGTGCTGAGGACGCTCCGTGCCTCTGAGAGAGGCCCAAATCAATTTCCAACTTATGCACTGGTTTCCCTTGGCCACATTTAGGCTTGGGAACATGGATAACGATCCAGCATGGGAAGTCCGAGTTGCAGCCTAAGTGGGTGCACACCATTTCTATAAATACTCCCAAACATCAAGCTATTACTATTTCAAAATATGCCCTCTGTAACATTTAGGCGTTACATCAGTGATTGATAACGCTTATACCTATTATACCTGTCTCCTGAAAGGCGTCTGCAGAGAGGCTCTAATCCCACTTGCACAAGAACTGTCTCCTCGAATGAACATACTTACACGCTGATATACGCTGATATACAGGACACAGAGGAGCTTGGTACTCACCTGCTTGAGTGTGCGCTGTGCTCGGTGGTGATCTCTCCGCCTGCTGGCGGTGTTATACGGGACATCTGGAGCTCTCGATGTAGACGAGGAGGGAGTCTTTCTCCAGGGTTGAAAGTGGAGCGGTGGCGGCTTGGAGACCGCCGCAAGGATCATCGGGCCCCCTGGTTGGGCAGACAGCGTAGGTGATCCCGCCCCCTTCAACCGGAGTCATCGGGGGGCGACGTAGCACATTGGCCTTGACCGCTGTGTGCTTAGACCCCCCCTCGCCGAAGGCCGGCACCGCAGCTGGGAGGGAGGAGTGTCCAAAGTGCATGCTGGTCTGGTCGCAAGTGCCCTTTGGCGTGGGCGCACAGCACCCCCCCTCGCAGAGGATCGTCTGCTTGGAAAATCAGTGGGGAGTTATTTTGAGCCCAGGGCTTTGGAAGGGCTGAAATATGGTCGGTCAGACAAGGTTCCTGGATGGAACAACAGCGGCAAGGTACTGTACGTTGATATCTCTATACATGCTGGCCCGGATTGCTCTCTTTGTGAATATTTTGACCGTAGCTAAACAGCCTGCCTAAGTACCCTTAAACTTTTTTCGACATATTGGGCTGTGTGTTTGGAGCTACAGAGTGATTTGACAGCTCAAGATCATCTGAATAGGCTGGATGAGAGGGCAGTAAAGACTCTGCTGCAAAACATCATTATTTGATCTGAACTGCACTATGTGGGAAACTATTATTTCCTTGGGCATGGACTGTTTAAATATTCTGCCTTAAACATAAAGTTTTTTCTACCTAGGCATAGTGGTGTTACCTATATATACCCTGCAGTAATAGCAATCTCCCCTTTGTCTCAAGTTATTGTTTTTCTTCTCTTGATTGCAGGTTGTTGGGGGATACTATAGGCATAAAAAGGTGATTACTGAAGGTTAATACATATTAGACTACAGTAGCTATGTGATATTCTTTCTTATTACCTAACAGCTGATTGAGCTTTTCCAGACTGAGAAGCATAAATATCTGAGACACAGAATATAGAGTAAGTTCCCAGTTGAACTCACGGTGATAGATTTATATCACCAAGGCCTCTATAGGTGTATCTTTTACTAATCAATAGCCCTAAATACTAGGCACTGGTCTATAGCATTTCAAATTAAGCCTAGCATTATACATTAGAGTGTTCATACATATATATGCTGTATTGGGTATCACCTATTGCGTTGGGCTAGGTTTGAAACTGAGTACTTACATTGATACCTACATTGATATATCTATTTCTTTTTTTTTTCTTTTCTTTTTTGTTTGTTTTTTTTCCCACACTAAATGTGGGTAAAAATAAGGTACCATCTCTGTCCTTTTACCTATCTGTTTTCGTTTTATTAAACTAAAAGGGTCTAGAAGCAAGGAATATTTCTCCCACACTTTGGATTAGACCAAAACACAGAGATTTGAAGATTAATAGGGACTCGTGATTTAAAATATTGTATCACTTTCTGGAGAATAAATTGTCGTAATTTATACGAAAAACTAGCACTTAAAGCAGGGCTTTACAAAGAGCATCACCTAAAGATAATCTAGTAAGATATTATTAGGTTGTCCTTTTTTTTTTTTTTTTTTTTTTTTTCTTCTCTGCACTACTGTGCTAAATCTTTCAGATAAATACCTAGTGCTGCTCAGATAAACACTAGCAGTGCTCCGTTCATGGATAAGTACATGCAGAAAAAAAAGGGAGCAGCAGGAACCTGGACTCTAGCACTGTATCCCCTCTGGATAAAAGTGTCTCCAATCCTTCCCCTAATAATTTGATGGAATTTGCAGCTGAAGTAGCTAAAATATTGACGCCGCAATTTGATTTGATCAAACAGGAGATCAGAAATGAGATATCAACCCTCACTTTGGAGGTTAGACAGTTCTCAACCAGATTGGAGGAAATAGAAAATCGGATCTCAGATCTGGAAGATAGATTTAATGTCAGTGATCCGATAATGGACACGCATAGCAAATCAATTCTCGCGTTGCAAGCCAAGGTTGAAGATCTTGAAGATCGATCAAGGCGTAACAACCTCAAAGTAATTGGCTTGCCCGAGTCGCGTGAGTTTCAAGATTTGATGAATTTTGTCACTGTCACATTACCACAAGCCCTGCAGATCCCAGTTCCTGCTGCTCCCTTCCTGATTGAAAGGGCTCATAGGATAGGCCAAAGACGTGAACAGAGTGAGCTATCGAGACCTAGGCCAGTAATTTTTAAATTTGTCAACTTTCAGGACAAATTAACATTCCTTAAGCATTACAGGAAATGTGGTTCTCTCTCTCTGGGCTCGCATAAATTACTATTGTTTCAGGATTTCTCTTCGGAAACATTAACCAAAAGAAGAGATATGTCCTTCTTTTATGGGAGGCTACAGAAGGAGAACTACAATATTAGGTTAATTTATCCAGCAAAGCTAATAGTGCAGAAAGATGGTAGTACACATACACTTAACAATGTTATGGAGGCTGAGACCTTTTGTAGGGAGGCAGGGGTCCCATGAGAATGTTTCTTTCATAATGGGATGATGGCTTTGATTGCAGAATCTAAATATTTTATTATTTAGAGTTAATGAAATGGGTAATATGGTTTTTTGAATTTAAGAATATGATAGTTTTAGAAATGGTGTCTTTCATGTTTGTCACAGGATCTGTGTGGGGGAGGGTTTTGTTGTGACCCTTTTTTTTTTTTTTTTCTCTCTCTTTCTCTCTTCTCTCTCCCCTCTTCTCCCTCGCTCCACAGGTCTTTGTTATGGCCCATTGTGGGGACGGGTTCTCATTGCTTTGTGAAGGAAACTGTTGGGAATCCTTTACTCCCCTTGATGGATATTAGATCGGCAAGATGAATAGTACTGATGATGTTTAACCTTAGCCTCTTGTCTTGGAATATAGGGGGTATCAATTCACCCATTAAAAGGAAATCTATAATAAAACATTTGGGCAAATTCAATCCGGATATAGTCTTCCTACAAGAATTACATCTTGAGGCTAGTGAAATACCCAAACTTAAATCTAAGTGGGTGGGGGAAGTGGTGGCGGCTCCATTCACTTCTAGGAAGAGGGGGGTGGCAATATTATTGAATCGTAAGTTAGAATACACGATAGGTAATATTGATCTTGACCCCGAAGGGAGGTTTTTAATAGTGGAGTTGGCAATTAAAGGTATTAAATATACACTCTGTAATATATATGGCCCTAATCAAGTCGACCAAAATTTTTGGTCCGTCCTATTAGTAAAACTACATAGTTTCATAGGAACAAATTTAATTATTGCAGGTGATCTTAACCTAATAGCAGACCCTTTTCTGGATAACTCTAATAATAAGATGCTAAACAGCAGAGGTAGAAAAATGAGAATATTTCAGAGATTATGCTTCCATCTGGGGATGGTTGATTTATGGCGAGTTCAGAATCCGGATGTCCGCTCTTATACGTGTATTTCGCATGCGCAGAGATCTTTCTCTAGACTAGACTATTTTTTGATTTCAGAAACCATGCTAATGCAGAATTGGACTACCAGAATTGAGGACATAGTTATTTCTGACCATGCGGTTATTTCATTGGGACTTAGGACCGTAGGTAGACGGCTTGGTCAGAACTATGTTTCCTTCCCTAGACATCTGAGTAACAATTTTAAATTTCAGAACCATCTCCGATTGAAATGGGCTGAATATCTTAATAATAATCATAATTATATAGACAAGGTTGAGATATTCTGGGAGGCTTCTAAAGCCGTCTTACGAGGAGAGATTAAGTCCCATACACTTTACTTGTCAAAAAGCAGTAGTCTAGGGGCTAGACAATTAGCCAACCGCGTGAAGAATTCATATAGAGCGTATATTACTAGGCGCACGAAAGAACGTTGGGATGCATATGTCACAGCGAAGACACTCCGGGATTCCTTCCTGAAGCAGATTAGTGTCCAGGAAGAACTCAGAATGAAAGCAAGGTATGGAGGGTTTACGGGTAGATCAGCAAAATTCCTAGCAAGGCTAGCTAAAGCTTCTCCTAGATACGCAATCACCTCTATTAAACAAGGAACCTTGAGATATACAAGTCATACTGACATAGAAAAAGTATTTTTTGATTTTTTCCAGGATCTATATACTCAAGAGCCTATCAACCCACAGACAAAAGAGACATTCTGGGGGAAGATTAAAACCCCATGTTTATCCATAGAAGCCAGAGATGCCATCAATGCGCCTATCACGGAGGAGGAAATAATGTGGGCCATTAAGAACGCGAAACCCAATAAAGCAGCTCGTCCAGATGCTCTCCCCATAGAATATTATAGAATCCTCCAACCCCAGGTGCTTCCCATATTAGTCAAGTTATTTCATTTTTATTTTTCCGAAAATACGAGCTGTTCCACATCTTTTACAGCTGCAAATATCTCTCTGATCCTTAAAAAGGGGAAAGATCCCGAATTACCAAGTTCCTATAGACCTATTTCGGTCCTACACACCGACTATAAGTTGCTTGCGTCTATTATAGCCTTACGATTAAAACCTTATATGTGCAATTTAATTCATGAGAATCAATCTGGCTTTATGCATGGTCGTAAATCGACAAGGAATATAAGGAAATTACTAATCCTGATTGAATCTTTTTGGAATATATATAAAACTAAGGAATCTTATGGAAGTATTGACAAGGCTATTTTGACAGTCGATGCGGAAAAGGCCTTCGACAAGGTCAGTTGGGATCATCTGTTTTCCACATTAGATAAATTTGGGTTCTCGGGCTCCTTTAACAATTATATACACTTAATTTACAGTACCCCCTCCTCCGCGGTAATTATTAATAACACCTCTACTCAGCGATTCAATCTTTTCAGAGGGACCAGACAGGGTTGCCCACTTCCCCCCTTCTTGTTTAACCTTAGTATAGAACCACTGGCCATTCTAATACGGCAAGAACTGGAGGGGATAACATTAGCGCGGGAGAAGCTGATTCTTTTTCTATACGCGGATGATCTCCTCCTATTTTTATCTAATCTTGCAGTAGCATTACCTATCCTACAGAGTATTACCCAAGAGTTCGGGGAAATCTCAGGGTTTAAGATTAATACATCTAAATCTGAGCTTATGTGGATAGATAAAAATCCCGTATTGCAGCTGGATCACCCCTTCAGGGAGGTCCCACAGATTACATATCTGGGCTTACGACTATCCAGAAACCCAGAGGAATGGTATGGATTAAATTATAGGTCAGTAATGGACTCTTGTAAGAGTAAACTAGATGAATGGACTAGGCTTCCTATCTCATTAACAGCTCGGGTGACTTTGATTAAAACAATTATCTTCCCAAAGCTCCTTTATATTATGCAAAACATCCCATGGTTCCTACATAAGAGAGACATCACCATATATAATAAGGCCTGTTCCAAATTTTTATGGAATGGAAAAAGACCGCGGATCGCCGCAGGTAGGCTCATGAACTCTAAGACTTCAGCAGGCTTGGCACTCCCCGATATTCAGACATATAATCTGGTTATAATAGCTAGATTCGCATTTGACTGGTTAACGGGGAAGGAGCAAATTACATCGTTTATGTGGGAATCGCAGCTTGTGGCCCCATTTAAATTGAAAGCCCTGTTACACTGTCCACTTACCTCACTTCCTTCTAATATATTCTATCTAGACACCCTGAAGAATGTCATTATTGCCTGGCAAAGACTCTGTACAGAAATGGGCAACTCGCCCTATGTTTCACAATATTTACCTATAGTGGGTAATCCAGAATTTAGTCCTGGTCTCTCGAATCGGATATTCATAGATTGGGAAGCTAAAGGTCTCCAGGCCTTATGCCAGATGCGGGACACGGGAGGGCAGACATTATTATTCCAAGAAATGGTATCCCGGTTTGATATAGGGCCACGGGAGGTCTATGCCTACCTCCAAGTTAGGCACTTTCTCCAAGAGATAACTACGAAATATGGGATTGACTGGTCCCTGGGTGAGCTGCAGACTAGGATCTCAATGTACGCAGCAGGAATATATGCAATTTCCCCCTTATATTTACTATTAAAACAAAAATCATCAAAGGCACAAGTAGACGAGATGGTGGTTAGATGGGCTAACATATTCTCGGACATAGATGAGCAGACTATCATAGAGAGCTTTAAAATAACGCAACAGCCCTGGGTCCCGACATCTTGGAGGGAGTCCCAGATAAAGATCGGGCTACAGAGATATCTTACGCCTGCTGCGCTAGCCAGATGGTATAAAACAAAAGCTCTTTGCTCTAGATGTTCAAACACTGGTGCTGACCTCTTCCATTGTTTATGGAGTTGCCCTAAGGTATCTCAATATTGGGGGAAAATCATATTCTGGATGACAGTTATCTTGAAGTTGGACTATAAAATATCCCCTATTGAGATCTTCTTCCTGGTAAAATATCGGCACACAATTAAGAATCATAAGCTGATAAATACCATCATATTAACTGCACGGAATCTTATTTTTAAGACATGGAAAGCAACTGCCTTACCCACAATGGCACAATTTAAAAGGGCTTTGACTGATCAGTTCATAATAGAACAGATTAATCTACCTTATCCACAAGAAAAACATCTAGTAGTATTTTTTAAGAAATGGGAGATATTTCTAAGATCGTTACCCCTATTGCATAAAAAAAAATTAATTAAACCATTCAGTAACTCAGAATATCTGCAGATGAATATACTGGCAGGTCACTTCCCTGGCGAATGGGCATTGGACTTTTTTTTGTTTGTTTGTTTGTTTGTTTTGTTTTGTGGTGTCTTGTTTGGGTTGGGGGGTTCGGATTTTGGTTACACTGTATATTTGGTAGCGTACACATAATGTGGGGAAAGAAGGTGAGAAAATAACTGAGTCGAAGAAAGCATAGCGAGTTTACTCAGTGCCATTTGATTACACTATATAATTTTAGCCAAATCTGAATGTTTACATTTAAAGATAGCAGTAAGAATTTTTTTCAATTAGTCACGGGCACTATTGACTCACTGGTTTGGTTCACCTTGATTGTATCTAACTATGTATGGATTTGTGTATAATCACTGTTTCTTATTACCTTTAGTTTAAGAAAGAAGGTAATCTTTTAATTACAAATGTTTTCTCATATTTTAATATACAGACATATGCGTTTATGAATAAAGGGTTTTTTAGTAGTTGTTCATATAGCACATTATTTATTATTTCTCACAAAGGATTCATGACGATTATGTTTTTTCTTTGGTTCTCAAATTGTACAGCTTATGATGCACCATATTAACCTGAATATTGTAAGTATGTTTTTGTTCTTCTTTTTTTTTCTTTTTCTTTCCTCTGTCACTATATGTGGACAAAGTGTCTGTTTGTAATTATTCGTAACCTCAATAAAAAAAGATTAAAAAAATAAATAAAAAATAAATAAAAATATATATATATATAGGGCTTGAACTTTCCAGTGGCCCAGTGGTCCCAACCATAGTGATATTTTTCTACCCCTGTGTGTGTGTGTGTATATATATATATATATATATATATATATATATATATATATATAACATAATTTGTGTAAGAACTTACCTGATAAATTCCTTTCTTTCATAGTGGCAAGAGTCCATGAGCTAGTGACGTATGGGATATACATTCCTACCAGGAGGGGGCAAAGTTTCCCAAACCTCAAAATGCCTATAAATACACCTCTTACCTCATTAATACCTCAGTTTAATGTGTAGCCAAGAAGTGAGGTGTAAAAGAAGGAGTAAAAAGCATACAAAAAGAGAAACTGGAAAAAATAAAGTGTTTTATAAAAAAAAATCATAACCACCAAAAAAATGGTGGGTCTCATGGACTCTTGCCACTATGAAAGAAATTAATTTATCAGGTAAGTTCTTACATAAATTATGTTTAAGTAGCAAGAGTCCATGAGTTAGTGACGTATAGGATATAATACCCAAGATGTGGAAATCCACGAGTCACTAGAGAAGGAGGGATAAAATAACGACAGCTAAATCTGCTGAGAAATGAAATCCAAAATATAAATGTTTTCTTAAAAATTTTTCAAAAAAACTCAAATCAAAGGCACTAGAATCAAACTAAGATAAGTGCCTGAAGAACCTTTTTACCAAAGGCTGCTTCCGAAAAAGCAAACACAACAAAATGGTAACATTTAAGAAAAAATATGCAAAGAAAACCAAATTACTGCTTTGCAAATGTAATGGACTGAAGCTTCTTTTTAATCAACTGAAGCTTCTTTCTTGACAACCCAAGAAGAGGCAACTGATCTAGTAAAATGAGCTGTAATTCTTTGAGGCGGAAACTGCCCCGCATTCAAAAAAGCTTTGTGAAACAAAATTTTCAATCAAAATAACAGAGAAAAAACAGAGGCCTTCTGACCTTTCCTTGAGCCAGAAAAAATAACAAATAGACTAGAAGTCTTTCTGAAATCTTAAGTAGCCTCAACATAATATTTCAAAGCTCTTACAACATCCAAAGAATGAGAAAACCTTACAAGAGTATTCTTAGAATTAGGACACAAAGAAGGAACAACAAATTGAATTTGTTAGAATTCACAACTTTAGGCAAAAATTTAAATGAAGTCCGCAAAACAGCTTTATCTTGATGGAAAATCAGATAAAGAAACTCACAAAAGAGAGCAAACAATTCAGAAACTCTTCTAGCAGAAGAGATAGCCAAAAGAAATAACACTTTCCAAGAAGGTAATAAATAATCAGAGAATGCATAGGCTCAAAAGGAGGAGCCTGAAAAATACTTCAAAACTGAGTTGAGTCTCCAAGGAGAAGAAATAGATTAAATAACAGGTTTGATACAAGTCAAAGCCTGAACAAAACAGTGGAACCCTGAACAAAACAGTGAAACATCCGTAAGAAACTAAAATCCTAGGAATTCTGAAAGAATGCCTAGGAATATAGGTTTTCCAAACGTGATAAAAAAAATTCTCCTTGAAACAGACTTACGAGCCTGTACCATAGTGCTAATCACTGAGTCAGAAAAACCTCTATGACTAAGTACTAAGTGTTCAATTTTCATGCCTTCAAATGTAAAGATTTGAGATCTTGATGGAAAAACAGCCCTAGAAACAGAAGGTCTGGCCTTAAAGGAAGTGGCCAAGGCTGGCAACTGGACATCCGGACAAGATCTGCATACCAAAACCTGTGAGACCATGCTGGTGCTATCAGAAACACACGAGATTGAATCATTATGATCTTGAAGATTACCCTTGAAAGAATAACCAGAGGCAAAAAAAATATAAGCAGGTTGGAAAAAAACCAAGGAACTGCTAAGGTATCCACCATCTCCGCCTGAAGATCCCTGGACCTGGAAAGGTATCTGGGAAGCTTCTTATTTAGACGAGAGGTCATCAGATCTATTTCTGGAAGGCCCAACATCTGTACAAGATGAAAAAACACATCTGGATGGAGAAACCACTCCCCCGGATATAAAGTCTGACGGCTGAAATAATCCACTTCCAAATTGTCTACACCTGGGATATAAATCGCAGAAATTAGACAAGAGTTGGATTCCACCCAAGAAAGTATCTGAGATACTTCCTTCATAATTGAAGGACTGCGAGTCCCTCCTAGATGATTGACATATTTCACTATTGTGATATGGTCTGTTTAAAAGCAAAAAGTAAAAATTATTTCTTCAATAGAGGCCACGCCTGAAGAGCCCTGAAAATAGCACGGAGTTCTAAAATATTGATTGGTAACCTCGCCTCTAGAGGTTTCTTGAGGTTTCCAAACCCCTTGTGCTGTCAGAGACTCTCAGACAGTTCTCCAACCTGAAAACTTGCATCTTTTGAGAATACAGTACAGGTAGGACGAACAAATGAGGTCCCCTTAACAATAAGGTGATAGTCCAACCACCAAATCAGAGAGAATAGAGTGTTAAAACCTTGAAAAAGAACACTGACCCACAGAAGGTCACAAGCCTTGCTAGAGACCACAGAAAATAGACTTGACTGAGCCAACATGCCTCTGGGAGATACCATCGCCCAGCAGTCAGTCCCCCACAACACACCCCTTACAAGAGAAAGGTATCAACTACCGTAAACTCCCAAAAGGAAGAGAACACAGAGAAACCAGAACAGGATACCCGGAGACCCTAAATAGTGTACAACAAGTTCCAAATAAAATAAGGAAAAACTCCAGAACCAAGTCAAGCTCACAGAGACCAAAAACCAGTCCTGAGAAACATGGGGAGGCAATGCCCAGACCCCAAAGAGTACAGAAACCATAAGATTAGGACCGGGATCCGAAAAACAGAGAAGAAAACTTCTCCAATTACAGTGCAAATGCACCCTAAATAACAACTGAAGACGAAGTCCTCAAGTCACAAGGAACTACGTGCCGCAAACCCAGATCGAAAACACCTGCATGAAGCACATGCAAGGATGCCAGGATGATTTGTAAACCAAAATACTTGCAGAGCAAGTAAAGAGCAGCTGAAGTAGATCTGATAAAAGTACATTTCCCAGAAATGGGAATCAAACCTGAGTCGTCAAAAGACCTAAGCTGTTGCTCTAACCATTATACTAGGTCAGAGCACCAACCCCACCTTCAAACTGCAAAACATCCACTGCACAGTGGACACATCACAGGCTATCCACAAGCCACCAAAGCTACTCGTGTAACTGGAACATGGAGAAGCACCAAAACCTCAAAGAGGCTCACCGTACCTCAAGACCTAAGGACTAACCCCAGGTCCCAGAGTCTACTCCCATCACCAGACCAGCCCAGCGACAGGCAGATCTGACAAGCAGGGGAACAAAAAGACCCTAATCTCTGGCCCAGAAAACAGAGTTGAACAGAGAAATGCAGTAGAATGCCATAAGACCAAGCACAATACTAATGACAATCTCAACACAGAGACTTCAATCTCCACAGATGGAATAGAACAACCCACTATAGGGTAAAATACCTATTCTAATCACCTGCCCACAAGACAGGACAGCCACTTCCTGAGAGAGGAAATTCCCCCTCCTAAAGGAGTACAAAACTACACCCCCAAAGAGGAGAGCACAGAGAACAACAGCGCACAAGCCCCAAACAGGAAGCCGTAGCCTGATGAAAACAAAAGCTGAATAAAAATCATCCAGACACCACAAAAACAGAAGAACTCCCATGAAGGAGAGCACCCATCATTCAAAGGACAGAAAAGACCAAAAGGAGCGTATCCAAAAAACGCACAGATCCTGGCCAAGCTGCAAGCAGCTCAACTAACTAGACCATAAGTCATAGCCAAGGTTCCCTGAAAAAACTGGAACGCACTGAACCATCAGAAATGTGTGGAACCAACCATACCCCAGGGAACACATATACCCCATCTGAAAACAGACCTCACAGGGGAATGATTGGACTAACCCGGAAAAAAACGTAAAACAAGAGTCACTCGAAAAATTCCCAACTCAAAGGAAGAGAATAGCCCTTGCTGGAGCCCAGCACTCCAAAAGGAGCTAGAGCACAACAGAATCCCTACAAGACTCTAGAGCCCAAAATTCCCAACTCAAAGGAAGAGAATAGCCCTTGCCGGAGCCCAGCACTCCAAAAGGAGCTAGAGCACAACAGAATCCCTACAAGACTCTAGAGCCCAAAAGGCATGTAGAACAACACCAAGACATCCAAGACCAAGGAAAAACATTGAGGACCAAGTTGTCTGAAAAAGGAGTAGAAGAAGGGTAGAGCAAACCACGAGGCCACGCCAGTGTGCCCCTAAATGTCTCCATAAACACCTCAGAGAACCAGAGGAATCACCTAAGGAAAAAGAATGCAAAGCATCCCAACCTCGGTAGAAAAAAACCCCTAAGCAAATCTTGGAGAAGGAGACAACACAGCCTATCGTCCCTGATAGGGAAAAAACTAACTCCCAAAAAACAGGAAAAGGCCACAGGCCCTCTGTGACGAATCAAACCTTCTCAGCGTCACAATAGAGGGGTGTGGGCATGAAGGGGTTAATGGCACACAGCTCTTGTTCCCTTATCCTTGCAACTCTGCAAAAGAACCTTAAAAGAGACACCACATTAGCCCCCAAATCTTGTCCACATTGCTCTAATTAACAATTTCCCTGCTGCCACCACCAAAACTTTTAAATTAAAGGGGAGTTTTGGGGAACCCCTAAAAACTCACACTACTTAACAATTAGGTAACGTGCCTTTAACCTTGTCTCAACAGGAGTGTGAATTCGGATATTAGAGCCCAAAAGACAGAATGAGATTTTCTATGCGTTTAATAACAAAAATATCAATACAGGTTACACAGTGCAAAATTATAAAGACATTCAAAATAACATACAAATGCAAAGCTACAGTTCTTTAAAAAGAATAGGGGACATAAAAAATAGAAACACAATATCTTACTTATTACCACGTTCCTTTAGATATGTGGAGAGCTGCCATTCCAGATGTTTAGTGGTTTGGTCCCCAGGACAGTTCTGACTAAAAAGTCTCTCTCTTGCATACTTGAACCAACTTTTCTTTGTCTTGTCAAAGACAATGTCCGGGTTATAATTTACAACGAATGCAACCAATGAAAGAAGTCTTAGCTCCCACCATCAGCCTCCAAGGGGAGGAGCGTTCCGCATTCCTACACACAGTTACACCACTAAGGAGGGGGGTTTCAGCTTACAGCTTTTCTGAAAGCAGTTTTCACACACACAGGAAAAAGCAATTCCCATCAACCTCCTCCAAGCTGAGAACACAATTCCACCTCTGCGGGGCAGCCAATCCAGGTATCAACCACTCCACATGACTGTATCATGACACCTCCCCTTCCAAAATGGTGGAAACAGGGGGTCAGCCCACGCTGATCCCCTATGTCAACCTAAATCCTAGTCTTTCCTTGTTCATAAGACCAGATCTGCCCTTTCTGCACACTCTCAGCATTCATTTGCTCCCTGTAACAATTAGCATCAGCTGACACAATTTCTCTCGTGGAGGACATTTCCTTGCAGGATATCACACATTCGCTCTCACTTATAAAGGGATCTAGCACCCCTTCAGGGTAACTCACTAGGGGACTAAGATAAATTCTTGCTATGCTTAGGCCAGATACTCCACTGTTCACATCTACCCCAGTATGCTCTGTAGGAGTAGCCAGTTCATTAGTCACTGCAGATACATCTCCCTCCCCCTCTTTTTCACATCTGCCATTCCTGTAGGGGAGGTCCACAGCCACACCCAGGGTCCCATCCTGTTTTACTCTCTGTAACAGGGCAGGACTCTGACCCCTACACCAGCCATACCATTCACTCCTCTTTGCATATGCAATGCTGGTTCTAGCACAGAAGGGTATACACACTTAGTCTGCCCTTCTGCCCAGCCCTGCTGCTCTCTCACATTCCTAGACACTGCATCAGGCATCCCATTGTCACAATCAATGGCAGTGTAACCCTTTTCACTGGCACAATACAGTACTGGTACAGGTTTAGAAAAATCATCATTAACCCTAGGCTCTCCCTCCCAGCGCCCAGGTTCAATAGCAGCAACATTGTTACAAACATTTTCAATACATCCCTCCCTAGGCTCTCCCTCCCAGCGCCCAGGTTCAATAGAAGTAACATTGTCACAAACATTTTCAATACATCCCTCTTCATCAGAACAAGACATTACTGGTGTACACAAAGGCAGAGTTGCATTAACCCTCAGCCCCCCCTCCCAGCAGTCATGTTCAAGGGAATCATCCTTTATCCTCTGGTGGGATACCTCCAGCTCTGGTGCAGCTAGCGATGTGTCCATCCCCAGCCTCCCCTCTGGGTCCCCCAAAGTTTCACACAGTACCTCAGTTGGTGCAGGGCTCTCGACTGGCCCTTCCAGGTTGCAGGTGTTGTGTTCTGGGGTGTACTAACAAAGCATTCGGCCCACATCATCCCCCAGCAAAACAACAGGGATATCCGCAGAAATCCCCACCTCCTGCAAACCTTTTCCCACACCCCAATCCAGGGGCACACATGCCGCAGGGCACTCCCCGCAAACTTCTTCATTATCCACAGTCTCTCCATGGATAATATCCTCTGCCACTTCAGGGCGCACCAAGCGATATCCAGCCCCAGTGTCCTGAAGTCTCATGGTCACACAGTCTCCCTCTGTGACACTGTGCAGATTACCTGCTGACCCATCCACAAACAAAGCTGCTGCAGGTTTCCCTGTTGTATTCCCATCCCAGACTGCGTGTTGAGGTTTCTCCTTGGTGGGACAGGCAAAACTCAGGTGCCCAAACTCATGGCACCAAATGCATGGGCGGGTATCCCCCTTGCCCAATGCAACTTCTGCCCCCTTGATGGGAGATGTTCCAGGGGAAGGTACTTCTGTAGAATCGGTTGTCAGTTGCTGGCACATTCCCTCCCTCCAGGGAGGTGATACAGCTTGCACAGTGGAACACTTGGCTACTGGGGCTTCGTTGTTAGTGCTGTCTGTAGCCCCTGCTGCTGAATCAGGTTCCATTCCCAGGAGCACTCTTCTGGCCAATGGGCTCACTGTCTGGCAAATATATTGCAAAAATTCCGGGTACACGAGAGGTGCCTCGGTTATGATAAACTTAAAAACCTCTAGCACATGTCTCAGCTGGGTATCCCTGATAGCTATTTCGTGCTCTCTTTTTCTCTCAGCAGCCTCTCTCTCTTTTTTTCTCTCAGCAGCCTCTCTTCTTCTCTTCTCCTCTTGATACTTGAGGATCAGTTCCATTCTTATTTTGGGTTCAACATTCTCCAAGTATCTGAGTGCTGCCTGTAGCTCAGACTCCATGACACTTACAGGGTTAACAGCACCAGGTAACAGTCATTGGACTACAGGAGGGTCAACAGTGTTGGGTACCAGGTCTTGAGTTACAGCTTCCACAGTAACCCTTTCTGTGACTGTTTCAAACTCTGTTGTGAGGCCCTCTGCCTCCAGCAATTTCAGTATCAGCTGTTCTTTCCCTTTGCCAAGAATAGTAATTCCTCTTTTCTTGCAAAGAAACTCCAGAGACCATTCAGGCATTCTCCTATATTCTTCCATACTGAGTGTAGCAACACACAACAAGAGGGAGGGGAAAAGAACTGCTTCTTTGCACTGCAATTTTGCACTGTCTCTGTAATTAGGCACTGAGTTCTGTCTTTGGGAAATTACACAAAAACATGTAATTTCTTTTAGTACTATACAAATAGCACTAAAAAAAACTCTAAATATCCCCACCGCTTCCAGCCAGTTTGTGACGAATCGAACCTTCTCAGCGTCACAATAGAGGGGTGTGGGCATGAAGGGGTTAATGGCACACAGCTCTGGTTCCCTTATCCTTGCAACTCTGCAAAAGGACCTTAAAAGAGACACCATATTAGCCCCCAAATCTTGTCCACACTGCTCTAATTAACAATTTCCCTGCTGCCACCACCAAAACTTTTAAATTAAAGGGGAGTTTTGGGGAACCCCTAAAAACTCACACTATTTAACAATTAGGTAACGTGCCTTTAACCTTGTCTCAACAGGAGTGTGAATTCGGATATTAGAGCCCAAAAGACAGAATTAGATTTTCTATGCGTTTAATAACAAAAATATCAATACAGCTGATCCCCTATGTCAACCTAAATTCTAGTCTTTCCTTGTTCATAAGACCAGATCTGCCCTTTCTGCACACTCTCAGCATTCATTTGCTCCCTGTAACAATTAGCATCAGCTGACACAATTTCTCTCGTGGAGGACATTTCCTTGCAGGATATCACACATTCGCTCTCACTTATAAAGGGATCTAGCACCCCTTCAGGGTAACTCACTAGGGGACTAAGATAAATTCTTGCTATGCTTAGGCCAGATACTCCACTGTTCACATCTACCCCAGTATGCTCTGTAGGAGCCGCTAAACCGCAAAGGATAACGGCCAAAAAGTCCCCAAAAGGCAAGACCGCCAGGAACCAGCGGCAAGGAGGCCCTAAATCCACCAAACCTTCACCCATGCGGGGAGGAACACTCTAAGTCCCGATAGACATCGGAAACAACTGAGTTTGTCACAGCGGAACTCTATCGAATCCCAGACGACCAGTTAAAAAGGCTAATGAGGACTGAACCAATCCTCCATGCCACACAAACCCTTAGGTTCTTCCAGAATGCTCAGCAGAACTTGTAAATTAAAAAGAAGGCTAACAATAATGTGAAGCACAAGACGTCTTAACTGGATCACCCCGGCAGAACGGACGCCACATATCTGAAATAGGGACAGAAGGATCTGAACCTAAGCAGGACTAGCCTGCAACCAAGGACCCAAGGCCTCACATATTCACCCCCAGAGGGAGAACAAACTTCCGTAAAAGTAAACAGTGTGATCAAAAGGTTGCGAGTATCTATTCCAGAAAATAAAATTACAGAAGGAAAAATAAAACAAACATGAGCAGTAATCAACAAACAATCATCCTAACCGGAGTGAATAAAAAAAGGCAACCCGTAGGTTATCGCCCATATAAGAACAGACGCCCCAACAGGGACCCTGTTCTTCCAATCTCAGAACTGGAAAAAGATACTCAACAAATAAGCCTATAAGAGGAATACTTCATCCCCTTATATCTATTACTGAAAGTTATTCAAAGAAGACTGAGAATTCTCAGATCCATTAAGGATGGGATCCTCCAACGACGCCAAAGCGTGCCTCAATAGAACACAAAGGCACGCCAGTCTATACCGAAAAGCACAGCATACCCCCGCCAGAGAAAAAGACGACTCCTGAAAGTTGACCCCCTGAAGCCTCAGGGACAGTCGTTACCCCAGAGAGCTGAACAGGCCATCCCATGCCTGAGGAGCCCCGGATAACGGAACACGAACAATATCTGAAGCATCTTTCTGGAAGTTGCAGATTCGCCAGAGCCAAAATAATGGACATGCGACATCGTGCCAAAACTCCCGGTGGGAACAAGCCACCTTCCCGAGAAGGAGAAGCAAAGTCTGGGTTACCGGCATGCGTAGTAAGAGATGGTGGAAGGGAACTCGCCAATCGGAGGACAGAAGCCCTAGAGGTCGGATGGCTCAGCGGGCCCTTGATTCCCCGATCCTAAGGAATTGAGCACTCTAATACGGCATTCAGAACATAACTGATAGGCTAGTATCATCTGGGGCAATACGCATTCTGTGCAAGGAGTAGAATTTGAAACAGAGACGCCCGTCTCCACAATATCAAACTTCTCCATAACTAGGATATTGATACAAAAAAGTGGATACAAATTCTAAACGGCACCTGACACCCACAATGGCTAGGGGAACTTACCATCTCCTATGAGCCAGACACCAGCAGATCAGTATTTTTCCGTCGCCACACGGTCAGGAATGCGAAAATGAAGCCCAAAAATGTGACTACGCCCGGTCACCAGGTGAACCCTAAGGTGAAGGTTGCGTCACTTTCCAAAAGCCATTATGTTCCAGAAGCCATGAGCCGAAATAACACTACACATAAGCAGGTTGAGTCATATAACAAACATGATTAAAAAAAAACCTGTTCAATAACCCCCCTCAAGAGATATTACCCTTGATTCCAAGATACAAAAGGAGCCTCACTGAGACCCTGTGTTATAAGTTAGTCCCGCAAGGTGGTAGTCCCTCGGAAAAACATCTGTAATACAGTACATTTCATGAAGAAAGTAAAATAAAATGATCTTACCGGAATCTACGCCATGGAACAGGAACACGGCCCTTCAAGTGTGACAGATAGTAGCATCACTTCTGTCATGGACTCGAGAGAAGAAAGCAGGCAGCGAAACTCCTCAACGCCAATTGCTTGTGGAGCTGTTAATATGAGTCGAGATGGTTTCACAGAAAGACTATTCCTGCATCTCCGGACTGCTGACAGGACTACTTAAAACTCCAGTCCATGCCGAAGAGTACTACCCTCCATAAGAGACTAATCTAAAACTTACGACACATCTCTGCCAACCTTCTGGGACAAAAGGCAAAGAATGACTGGGGGATGAGGGAAGTGGGAGGAGTATTTAAGCCTGTGGCTGGGGTGTCTTTGCCTCCTCCTGGTGGCCAGGTTCTGATTTTCCCAAAAGTAATGAATGCAGCTGTGGACTCTTTCCATTTATGAAGAAAACAAAGATTTAATATAAATTAAAATTACATAAAATTTAGCATCACAAATGAAATGATTAGCATGTTGAAGTAAAAGAACAATGCTTAGACAATTCAAGATCTGATAACTAAACTGTCCAACCAAAAAGTTGAAGCAGCAGCAACATCAGCCATAGAAATGGCAGGTTTAAGAATATACGGCTAGATTACGAGTTTTTGTAGGTAATGGTGTGCGGGGCTAACGAGCCTTTTTTCTCACTGCTCCATTAAGACAACGCTGGTATTACAGATTTCCTCCAAGCCGGCGTTAGCCTCAGAAAAGTGAGCGTTGAGCAAAATTTAGCTCCACATCTCACTGTAATACTAGCTCTGTTTATGGTAGCGGTAAACTGGCTAAACGTGCTTGTGCACGATTTCCCCATAGGAAACAATGAGGCTGAGCTGGCTGAAAAAAACCTAACACCTGCAAAAAAGCAGCGTTCAGCTCCTAACTCAGCCCCATTGTTTCCTATGGGGAAAGAAAAGTTATGTCTGCACCTAACACCCTAACATGAACCCCGAGTTTAAACACCCCTAATCTTATGCTTATTAACCCCTAATCTGCCGCCCCCGACATTGTCGCCACCTACATTATATTATTAACCCCTAATCTGCCGCTCCGGACACCGCCACCACCTACATTATCCCTATGAACCCCTAATCTACTGCCCCCAACATCGCTGAACCCTACATTATATTTATTAACCCCTAATCTGCCCCCCCCAACGTCGCCGCAACTATATTAAATTTATTAACCCCTAATCTGCTGCCGCCAATGTCGCCGCCACTATAATAAATTTATTAACCCCTAAACCTAAGTCTAACCCTAACCCTAACACCCCCCTAACTTAAATATAATTTAAATACATCTAAATAAATTTACTATAATTAATTAAATTATTCCTCTTTAAAACTAAATACTTACCTATAAAATAAACCATAAGCTAGCTACAATATAACTAATAGTTAAATTGTAGCTATCTTAGGATTTATATTTATTTTACAGGCAACTTTGTATTTATTTTAACTAGGTAGAATAGTTATTAAATAGTTATTAACTATTTCATAACTTCCTAGTTAAAATAAGTACAAATTTACCTGTAAAATAAATCCTAACCTAAATTACAATTACACCTAACACTACACTATCATTAAATTAATTACATAAATTACCTACAATTAAATAAAATAAACTAAAGTACAAAAAAAAATCACTAAATTACAGAAAATAAAAAAAGAATTACAATTTTTTAAAACTAATTACACCTAATCTAATCCCCCTAATAAAATAAAAGAGCCCCCCAAAATAATAAAATTCCCTACCCTACACTAAATTACAAATAGCCCTTAAAAGGGCCTTTTGCGGGGCATTTCCCCAAAGTAATCAGCTCTTTTACCTGTAAAAAAAAATACAATACCCCCCCAACATTAAAACCAACCACCCACACACCCAACCCTACTCTAAAACCCACCCAATCCCCCCTTAAAAAAACCTAACACTAACCTCTTGAAGATCACCCTACCTTGAGCCGTCTTCACCCAGCCAGGCACAAGTGGACGTCCAGAGGGGCAGAAGTCTTCATCCGATCCGGCCAGAAGAGGACACCCAGACCGGCAGAAGTCTTCACCCAGGCGAAATCTTCTATCTTCTTCAATCCGGAGCGGAGCGGGTCCATCTTGAAGACATCCGATGCGGAGCATCCTCTTCCATCCGACGGCGACTGAAGAATAAAGGTTCCTTTAAGTGACGTCATCCAAGATGGTGTCCCTTAGATTCCGATTGGCTGATAGAATCCTATCAGCCAATCGGAATTAAGGTAGGAAAAATCCTATTGGCTGATGCAATCAGCCAATAGAATTGAGCTCGCATTCTATTGGCTGATTGGAACAGCCAATAGAATGCGAGCTCAATCCTATTGGCTGATTGGATCAGCCAATAGGATTGAACTTCAAATCTATTGGCTGATTGCATCAGCCAATAGGATTTTTCCTACCTTAATTCCGATTGGCTGAAAAGCATATCTAGATAGGCTTAGTAGCTGCTGATTGGTGGCTGCACATAGATGCCTCGTGTGATTGACTCACCCATGTGTATTGCTATTTCTTCAACAAACTATATCTAAAGACTAAAGCAAATTAGATAATAGAAGTAAAATTGAATGTTGCTTAAAATGGCATTCTCTGTCTGAGTCATTAAAATTTTTTTGGGGTTTAATGTCCCTTTAATTGGCTGCATTGGATGTCAATCATACTAGTGGAGCAACAAGATCACAAAGGGGGCGTGTACTTAGAACTAAAACTGAAAGTAAAAAGGAGAGGAATCACCCTGAGGAAAGCAGTCTCCTATCTCACTGATCTGTGTCACTAAAGAGGTGATGTTTTATGCATATGACAAATTATTCATGGTCTTTACATAATGATATATATATATATTTTTTTTTTTCCATTTTACTGAGCTAATTAAAAAGGTGCTTTATAAAAATTAGGTTTCCACATACTAAGGAACAGGTTTTCTGTTAAGGACTGTTGAATTAAAAAAAATCTTTTTGACAATATGCCTTTTTATTTTTTTATTTATTTACTTATTGTTTACAAATGCTTAATAGTTATGGGTGTGTGTATGTGTAATTTACTCCATAATGACAATGACAAGTTTTCACAAACTCAGATGTGAGTGCTTGTGTCTGCTATTACTGCCTGAGTGTGTGTGTGCCTATCTATCCCTGCCTTTGTGTGCGTAGCTGCCTATTACTGCCTAGTTCCTAAGTGTGTGTGTGTGTATGCCTATCTATGCCTGCCTGTGTGTGCATGTCTCTGTCTATTACTCAGATAAAAAGTTCCACACACACTGTATTGCCCGTATTGAAAATATGTGTATATATATATATATATATATATATATATATATATATATATATATATATATGTGTGTGTGTAATTAATATACACTGTTTGTATTTTCACTGTCCATATATACTGCCCAATTTACTCTTAAAGGGCCTGTGTATTACTCCATAACGCAGATTGTTGACATAAGTTACTTACTATGAGGCGCCTATACCAAGTAACAATTTAAGCATAAGGATAGCGGGTTGTCCCTGTCCGGTCTTAAGGTGTGTGCATTTACTATAATATCAGTCCAATCTCCCTTGGTCAATGTGGACCCAGTGGATTAAAGCACTATATCCTACCTTGGGTCCTGGACTCCAATCTCTGTTGTCAACTGGATGGCTGTATATCGACCGCTGTCTCTTGCGGGTCTTCAGAACGCCAGCATTCAGCATGAAATACTCTGTTGATGCACACACCCTCTTTCGGACGTCATCCGCTCCAGTGCAGCTACACGATAGGTTGTCCTTCCCGTCAATCTCACTCTGTGATAGGCGATTGGTGGAGAAAGAGGCATGTAATATCTATGAGTGCCTAAGTAACAAAAGTTGTGCTCACTCTTGAGGATCCAATAAACAAATGGAAAAAAGGTGGAAATAAAGGGAGCACCGGTTAATGATGTCGAAGTAGCCTTTATTGTGCCACAATATTAAAAAGCTTTAATATGGTTCATGGCAGAAGGAACCATATAAACGGATAAAGAAACAGTCAGCAAGTAGTTTTGGTAGACACAATGGGAGGATGTATAGCAGCTGATGCGTTTTGGCTCATGGCCGTAGTCTAAGCTGATAAAATTTTAAATCAAAGCGCCCTTTTTACAGGGGTAGCTATCCTCCCACTGGATCAAACAATCACCAATTGGATCGCACGGTGTCAAGAAACCCATGCCAGTCAAATATAAAATCATTAATACAAAAACGTTACATAATATCAGTCTTTTATTCTTACTAATACAAAATTACGATCTAGCTGATGTTAGTTTTATTGCAATTTCTAACATTTTTAAGAGTACATGCATATTAGTTTAATCCTAAAAAAGGAAATAAAATAAACATCTCTTATTTCACCCATGTTAATTGAATACCGCTAGACTCCTGATATTATCAATTAGATAAACCTGTATATTTGTAACTTTCCTTGTGTATCTTATAAGGGTGTACTGATTATTAACCATATTTCATGCTTTCATGAACTGAAAAGCCCATATATATTTCCTGTAAATCCTAGGATGGGCAAAATAGATAACCTAAACTTTGGTTCAGTATATTTAAGGGAGATATTCAGAGTGTATAGTCTTCGCTCCAAGGTTTCTTCATCCATAGAGGGGGGGAGTGTATGTATAGAGGAGGGATATTGAATCAGTTAAATAACTATAATCCTATAACAAAAAACTTAGGAATAGGGTATGTTCATTTCACCAGACATTGATCAAATCATAAAAGGAATTTAATCCCTCTGGTGTTCTGGTCTTTAGCTTAAAGATCCAGAACACTTCTTGTTTTCCCAGAAGTTTCTCCCTATCCCCTCCTCTAATGGGGTTTTGAACTTTCTCAATGATACTCTATTTAAAGCTCATTGTATTTTTGTCATGCGCATTTACAAAGTGTTGTATCAGGGGAGCACTGGATTTACCTGTTCTGATACTCGACAGGTGTTCACGTATTCTGGACCGTGCTTCTCTGGTTGTTAAACCAACATACTGCAGCTCACATTGTGTGCATGTAATTAAGTAAATAACAAATGTTGACCTACAGTTTTGGTCTATTACTGCCTGTGTGTGCATGTCTCTGTCTCTTACTACCTGTGTGTGCATGTCTCTGTCTATTACTGCCAGTGAGTGCATGTATCTGCCTATTAATGTCTGTGTGTGCATGTATCAGTCTATTAATGCCTGTGTGTGCATGTCTCTGTCTATTACTGCCTAAGGGCACCATGTACTAAGCGGCGGGCGGACAGCTTCTTAACTTGCGAAGCTGTCCGTCCGCCTTCGCTACACACGGGCAGCGGATCTGTTGATCTGCTTGCCCGTATGTATCATTACACACTCATCGGAGTGTGTAATGCCCGCCCCTTCAATCGCGCGACCAATCACGCGACTGAAGGGGCTGTCAATCACAGAGAGCGAGCGTGCTCTCTGTGATTTTGCTTCGCCACCTAAGAGGTGGCGTAGGGTGTAGGAAGCAGCGGTCTAATGACCGCTGCTTCTTACATTGCGGGAAGCAGGCTCGCATATGCGAACCTGCCCCGCAAAGGCTCCGGAGCAGCTTTCGCTGCTTCGTACATGTAGCCCTAAGTGTGAATGTCTCTGTCTATTACTGCCTGTCTGTGCATGTCTCTGTCTGTTACTGCCTGTGAATGCATGTCTCTGTCTGTTACTGCCTGTTTGTGCATGTCTCTGTCAATTGCTACCTGTTTGTGCATGTCTCTGTCTATTACTGCCTGTGTGTGCATGTCTCTGTCTAATACTACCTGTGTATGCATGTATCTGCCTATTATTGCCTGTGTGTGCATGTCTCTGTCTATTACTGCCTGTGAGTGCATGTCTCTCTGTCTGTTACTGCCTGTGTGTGCACGTCTATGTCTATTTCTGCCTGTGTGTGAATGCCTTTGTATATTACTGTCTGTGAGTGCATGTCTCTGTCTATTACTGTCTGTGAGTGCATATCTCTGTCTATTACTGTCTCTGTGTGCATGTCTCTGTCTATTACTGCCTGTTTGTGCATATCTATGTCTATTAATGTCTGTGAGTGCATATCTCTGTCTATTACTGTCTGTGTGTGCATGTCTCTGTCTATTACTGCATGTGTGTGCATGTCTCTGTCTTTTACTGTCTGTGAGTACATATCTCTGTCTATTACTGTCTGTGAGTGCATATCTCTGTCTATTACTGTCTGTGAGTACATATCTCTGTCTATTGCTGCCTGTGAGTGCATGTCTCTGCCTATTACTGTCTGTAAGTGCATGTCTCTGTCTATTACTGTCTGTGTGTGCATGTCTCTGTCTATTACTGCCTGTGTGTGAATGTCTCTGTCTTTTACTGTCTGTGAGTGCATATCTCTGTCTATTACTGTCTGTGTGTGCATGTCTCTGTCTATTACTGCCTGTGTGTGAATGTCTCTGTCTATTACTGTCTGTGAGTACATATCTCAGTCTATTACTGTCTGTGAGTGCATGTCTCTGTCTATTACTGCCTGTGTGTATAGTATATCTGAAAAATAAACAGCTGTTACAGTTCTTTATCAAATTATTTATGTGCAAAAATCTAATCGACTTTAATAGTGAAATTTGTAAAAAAAAAAATTGTTATAACTTTTCTAAATAATTGTAGTAGACCCCTAAATATGTTACAAATACACCCAGTGACATATTGCAATCCTTTAGAAAATCTTACCTGATGACTTTTTTTGCAAAGTTCAACTTTAAAGTCTATTGGAAGTTTTGTAGATACATTTTGGATAATAATTTAAAGGGATTGATATGCATTAAACAAATAAATATGCATAGCTATAAGAAAAGTATAAATATAATGGCAATTAGTAAAAGATATAAAGATTATTTTAGATAATATCAATATATTTGGAAAAAAACATTGTAGTAGAAAAAGGACATATTTAAAGGGATAGGAAAGTTAAAATTAAACTTTCATAATTCAGGATACACCAAAAAATGTTAAGACAATTCTATTATTCTTGTTCTCTTGGTACCCATTGTTGAAAAGCATATGTACATATCCTTAGCAGCAGCAGCAATGCACTACTAGGAGCTAACTGGTGGTTGGCTGCAACACACATTTGTCTCTTGTCATTTGCTCACCAGGTGTGTTCAGCTAGGTCCCAGTAGTGCACTGCTGCTTTGGAGCTGACCTCTAAATGATAGAGTGACATGCAAGGTCTAGGAAGGGGACTTTAGAATCTGTGAGGGGGGGCACATTTTGGAATTTTGCCCTGGGAGCCAGATTCTCTAGAAACGGCCCTGGGTATCCGAGTATGCAGTGTTTGTCATAGAAACATATGCTTTCCTGTATAAATAACTTAGGGTTAATTAATAGCCTAACAAACAAACAAAGGGTGGTGTGAGTGCTAATCAGAAAAAAGGTTTCTGTGCTTAAATCCCTGATATGGTCTGATAAAATCTCCAATTACAGACTGTAAAATAAAGAGGTGAGAATGGTGTGGGATAAGCGCTCCAGCTAAGTAGAGCCAACCAGATTATTATGCAAATAAAATGAAATAACAAGAGGACCCAATGGTACTAAAAAAAGAGAATTTATATAGCAATTTAAATGGATAACTTGTTAACGCATACAGAATATGTTAGCATATACCCAATTACATGAGATGCCGGCATCAATAACAGTAAAACATACTAATCATATTAAAAACAGAGAAATACAACCGATATAACATTTCTAAAAAGTTCCCTGAGTGTGCCTTAAAAATATATATGAATATGAATAAACTTGATAAAGGCAAATGACTCTTAGCACAGTAAAGTTAACTCGGCTAAATGTTACCAGTATTTTGTTTAAGCAATGAGATATTTGATCACAGTATTCAGTGGAGGCGTCTGATCTGTTCAGCCGTTAGGAGTAACTGTGAGTGATGGATCGTGAGGTGTGACGTCACGTCACCTGACTATTGTATTCCTCCAATCCCTGTGATATGCTTAAACACAACAAATTTGAAAAATGTATCCAATTCTTAGTTATAACAAAGTATAGTTGATTGTGTGATGGTTAGTATCAATACTTGCGAATGTCCAGTGTCCAAAAATCTGTCCAAATTTTTAAAACAGGTTTGTTTTATCAGCAGCTCTGAATCCTATGAAGTGTTGATCCGTTTAGTTTTATGTCCGTTCTGGAATATGAAACTTGTCCTTTTTCGAAGAAGCTCCTAAGCACTTGGTTTTTATCCCCACTTTTAGTTTTTATTAGGGCTATAATGGGAGCAAGGAAGAAACAGGGGGGCACACAGGAATTATTCATACATCGATCTCAGTGTTGAATCAAGGAGATAGAAATGAACCTGTTTTTGTGCCAATAGAACAATTCAGCAGTTCAATAGCCTTAGACTAAGCATCTCATGTAATTGGGTATATGCTAACATATTCTGTATGCGTTAACAAGTTATCCATTTAAATTGCTATATAAATTCTCTTTTTTTAGTACATTGGGTCCTCTTGATATTTCATTTTATTTGCATAATAATCTGGTTGGCTCTACTTAGCTGGAGCGCTTATCCCACACCATTCTCACCTCTTTAATTAATAGCCTGCCATATACTTATATGTTTTTTAATCACTTTACTGCATTGCTTTTTATTATCATAGACACATGGGGAAGTTAAGGGGTTAATTTCCTGCTACATAAGACGTGATCTAACCACTGATTATAAAAGCTCACATGGATCAGCTTTATTGCTGGGATGTTGTGGGGTGGATTCACAGTGATCGGAGTCATATCTATTTTCTATCAACCTGCAACCTGGGATGTCCTCAGCAAAGTCTTTTGTTGTCTTTTGTAGATAGCTCACTAAGTGGATCAAGCTTTTACTAGAGTAACCACACCTGGTAATATGTAAAAATATACATTACATATAGATTTTTATATTTTGAAATCATTTTTGGGATGGGATGTCTGAAAATTGTAGCATTGTGAGTCTTGAGCTGAAGAAATACAATAAAGTGACCAGGCATGTCATTTTTTTCAACCAGATGTGAGAATTAATTTAAAAAATGAATTATTAAAATAACAATAATATTAACTAAATAACATTATTTATAGTATTTGATAATGTTGCAGTAAGCACATAAAAGTAATTGAGTAGATAGTGAAGCTGTAGTTATGAAAATAATTTACAGAAAAAGCTATACAAGCGTATTCATGTCAGGGTTGCAAAAGGGCGTTGACGGTTGTTGTATGGGTATGCTGGGGGGTGTACACATTTTGTGACAAATTTTATTTTTTTCTCCCATTTTTCAGCCCCCTACATCATGTGAAAGACCTCAGCCAATCACAGACTAGTTTATGTATGCACATGCTCAGTAGGATCTTGTTCCTCAGAAAGTGTGTATATAAAAAGAGTCTAAAGGATTTATATGAGACTTTACACATTGTACACTTGGATTCATAGACACATACTACTAAAACGCACAAATATATACTAGGATCATAATAGCTCACTTGATGCTTACAGGGGGCAACTTAAAGGGACACTAAACCCACATTTTTTCTTTTGTAATTCAGAAAGAGCATGCAATTTTAAGCAACTTTCTAATTTACTCCTATTATCAAGTTTTCTTTGTTCTCTTGCTATCATTATTTGAAAAAGAAGGCATCTAAGCTTTTTTTTGGTTTCAGTACTCTGGACAGCACTTTTTTATTGGTGGATGAATTTATCCACCAATCAGCAAGGACAACCCAGGTTGTTCACCAAAAATTGGCCGGCATCTAAACTTACATTCTTGCATTTCAAATAAAGATACCAAGAGAATGAAGAAAATTTGATAATAGGAGTAAATTAGAAAGTTGCTTAAAATTTCATGCTCAATCTGAATCACGAAAGAAAATTTTTGGGTACAGTGTCCCTTTAACTGAAACATATTGTTGTTTTTAGGAATTATTATTTTTCTGTAACAAGTATCTGTACATAGCTTACACATATAAATATAACATATAAAGGCGATAAAGTAAAGGGACATGAAACTCATTTTTTCTTATTTCTCTATTCAGATAGTGCATACAATTTTAAACATCTATACTTATATTATCAAATTTGCTTCTTTCTCTTTGTATCCTTTGTTTAAGGAGCAGCAATGCACTACTGTGAGCTCGATGAACACATTGGGTGAGCCAATGACAATAGGCATATATGCACAGCCACCAATCAGCACATAGGTTCCAGCAGAGCACTGCTGCTGCTTCTGAACCTTTTCAATAAAGGATACCAAGAGAACAAATCAAATTAGATAATAGATGTAAATTAGAAATGTGTTTAAAATTGCATGCTCTATTTAAAACATGAAAGTTTAATTTTGACATTATTATGTTGAAAGAAAAGAAAAAAGATATGTATCGAATTCACATTTTTTGGGGGTGGGGGTAGGGGGGCCCTTCTTAGATTCTTGCACCTGGGCCCTGTGGTTTCTAGTTACGCCTCTGGGTGTCCTCATAAATCAGACCCCCCTTTTGACCCCCCTTAAGTGGATTTCGGGAAATGGTAAAACATGTGTTTCTTTATTTTTAAAGGAGTATCTAAATACCAATGTTCACATCTGTTACATCGTCGGTATTCAGATATATGTATTTTTATAAATCAGCCCCCACTTAAGTGGATTTTCGGGGAAAAGATAAAACACGTATTTCTTTATTTTTAAAGGAGAATCTAAATACCAATGTTCATATCTGTAACATAGTCGGTTTTTGAGATATAGGTATCCTCATAAATCAGCCCCCCTTTTGACCCCCCTTAAGTGAATTTTGGGGAAATGGTAAAACACGTGTTTCTTTATTTTTTGAAGGAGAATCTAAATACCAATTTTCACGTCTGTAACATCGTCGGTTTTTGAGATATAGGTATCCTCATAAATCAGCCCCCCTTTTGACCCCCCTTAAGTGAATTTTGGGTAAATGGTAAAACATGTTTCATTATTTTTCAAAGAGAATCTAAATACCAATTTTCATGTCTGTAACATTGTCAGTTTTTATGATATAGGTATCCTCATAAATCAGCCCCCCCTCTTTTGACCCCCCTTAAGTAGATTTAGTGGCAATGGTAAAACACGTGTTTCTTTATTTTTCAAGGATAATCTAATTACCAATTTTCATGTCTGTCACATTGTCGGTTTTTGAGATATAGGTATCCTCATAAAAAAGTTCACCCCCCCTTTTTCACCCTTAGTGGGTGCCTAAGTCGTAAAAACAATGTACCTTCCAAATTTCACGTTCCTAGGTTAAACGGTTTGAGCTGGGCGTTTATGAGTCAGTCAGTCAGGACTTCTTTTATATATAGGGTTTTTATATATAGGGTTATATATATATATATATATATATATATATATTAAATGTTAATGTAAAATAGATATCTATACCTATATATATCTATAGGAATAGATGTACAGCTATAGGTATATACAGATATACTGTATATATATATATATGCATTTTTACAATAAAAAGAACATTCGGCTAGATTACGAGTTTTGCGGTAAGAGCTGCTCGGTGCTAACTTGCAAGTTATTGCCACCGCTCACCTCCCTACAGCGCTGCTATTACAGGTTATCATAAACCCGGCATTGGCAGGCAATAAGTGAGCGTTGAGCAAAATTGAGCTCCGTACCGCACTCCAATACCAGCACTGCTTTGAGCTGGTTTTACATGCTCGTGCACGATTTCCCCATAGTCATCAATGGGGAGAGCCGGCTCCTATATTACAGTTATTAACCCCTAATCTGCCGCCCCTAATGTCGCTGCCACCTACCTACACTTATTAACACCTAATCTGCCGCCCCCGACATCGCTGCCGCCACCTACCTACACTTATTAACCCCTAATCTGCCACCCCCAATGTCGCCTCCGACAACCTACATTACAGTTATTAACCCCTAATCTTCCGCCCCAATGTCGCCGCCACTATACTAAAGTTATTAACCCCTAAACCTAACCCTAAGTCTAACCCTAACCCTAACACCCACTAACTTTAATATAATTAAAATAAATCTAAATAAAAATTACTATCATTAACTAAATAATTCCTATTTAAAACTAAATACCTACCTATAAAATAAACCCTAAGATAGCTACAATATAACTAATAGTTATATTGTAGCTAGCTTAGGTTTTATTTTTATTTCACAGGCAAGTTTGTATTTATTTTAACTAGGTAGAATAGTTACTAAATAGTTATTAACTATTTACTAACTACCTAGTTAAAATAAATACAAATTTACCTGTAAAATAAAACCAAACCTGAGTTACACTAACACCTAACCTTACACTACAATTAAATAAATTACATAAATTAAATACAATTAACTAAATTACAAAAACAAACACTAAATTACACAAAATAAAAAAGAAATTATCAAATATTTAAACTAATTACACCTAATCTAATAGCCCTATCAAAATAAAAAAGCCCCCCCAAAATAAAAAAACTCTAGCCTACAATAAACTACCAATGACCCTTAAAAGGGCCTTTTGCATCAGCCAATAGGATTTTTTCACCTTTAATTCAGATTGGCTGATAGAATTCTATCAGCCAATCGGAATTCAAGGGATGCCATCTTGGATGACGTCCCTTAAAGAAACTTCATTCTTCGTTAGCCGTGGAAAGAAGAGGATGCTCCGCGCCGGATGTCTTGAAGATGGAGCCACTCCGCGCCGGATGGATGAAGATAGAAGATGCCGTCTGGATGAAGACTTCTCCCGGCTTCGTTGAGGACTTCTGCCCGCTTGGATGAAGACTTCTGCCACTTCGTTGAGGATGGATGTCTGGTCTTCAAAAACTGTAAGTGGATCTTCGGGGTTAGTGTTAGGTTTTTTTAAGGGTTTATTGGGTGGGTTTTATTTTTAGATTAGGGTTTGGGCAGAAAAAGAGCTAAATGCCCTTTTAATGGCAATGCCCATACAAATGCCCTTTTCAGGGCAATGGGGAGCTTAGTTTTTTTTAGATAGGATTTTATTTGGGGGGTTGGTTGTGTGGGTGGTGGGTTTTCCTGTTGGGGGGTTGTTTGTATTTTTTTTACAGGTAAAAGAGCTGATTTCTTTGGGGCAATGCCCCGCAAAAGGCCCTTTTAAGGGCCATTGGTAGTTTATTGTAGGCTAGAGTTTTTTTTATTTTGGGGGGCTTTTTTATTTTGATAGGGCTATTAGATTAGGTGTAATTAGTTTAAATATTTGATAATTTCTTTTTTATTTTGTGTAATTTAGTGTTTGTTTGTTTTTTGTAATTTAGTTAATTGTATTTAATTAATGTAATTTATTTAATTGTAGTGAAAGGTTAGGTGTTAGTGTAGCTCAGGTTAGGTTTTATTATACAGGTAAATTTGTAGTTATTTTAACTAGGTAGCTAGTAAATAGTTAATAACTATTTACTAACTAGTCTACCTAGTTAAAATAAATACAAACTTGCCTGTGAAATAAAAATAAAACCTAAGCTAGATACAATATAACTATTAGTTATATTGTAGCTAGCTTAGGGTTTATTTAACAGGTATGTATTTAGTTTTAAATAGGAATTATTTAGTTAATGATAGTAATATTTATTTAGATTTCTTTTAATTATATTAAAGTTAGGAGTGTTAGGGTTAGACTTAGGGTTATGTTTAGGGGTTAATAACTTTAGTATAGTGGCGGCGACGTTGGGGGCGGCAGATTAGGGGTTAATAATATTTAACTAGTGTTTACGATGCGGGAGTGTGGCGGTTTAGGAGCGGCAGATTAGGGGTTTATAATTTTATTTTAGTGTTTGCGATGCGGGAGGACCTCGGTTTAGGGGTTAATAGGTAGTTTTTGGGTATTAGTGTACTTTTTAGCACTTTAGTTATGAGTTTTATGTTACGGCGTTGTAGCATAAAACTCATAACTACTGACTTTCAGGTGGCGGTACAGATCTTGTAGTTATAGGCTGTACTGCTCACTTTTTGGCCGGACAGGCAAACTCGTAATACCGGCGCTATGGAAGTCCCATTGAAAAAGGACTTTTTAAAAGCTGCGGTAGTTACGTTGCGTTACGGCCAAAAAAGTGTGCAGTGCACCTCTACCTGCAAAACTCGTAATACCAGCGGTAGTGAAAAAGAGCCTTAACACTGCTCTTTCACTCATACCGCAAAACTCGTAATCTAGCCAATTGTTTTGTAAGTGAAGAACATTGGAATGTGAAATATTCATAGCTCCTGTCGGGTTAGCGTACAAGTGTCAGATTTTAGGTTTTTCTCTTCTGTTCTCTCCATTGACTTCTATGGGGAGAATACGTTAATGCGGTTGCAATATCACGAAGACCAGAAGTTATTGCACATTGGGTTTTAAAATTACCAACACACACTCTGTGTTACATGTCACTTTTATTGTTTATGTTTCATTCTGTTATACATAATCAAATGCAAAAGACTATAGCCTAGATTTAGAGTTCTGCGTTAGCCGTCAAAAGCAGCGTTAAGGGGTCCTAACGCTGCTTTTTACCGCCCACTGGTATTTAGAGTCAGTCAGGAAAGGGTCTAACGCTCACTTCCAAGCCGCAACTTTTCCATACCGCAGATCCCCTTACGCCATTTGCATATCCTATCTTTTCAATGGGATCTTCCTAACGCCGGTATTTAGAGTCTTGGCTGAAGTGAGCATTAGACCCTCTACCGACAAGACTCCAGCCGCAGAAAAAAGTCACAAGTTAAGAGCTTTCTGGGCTAATGCCGGTTTATAAAGCTCTTAACTACTGTGCTTTAAAGTACACTAACACCCATAAACTACCTATGTACCCCTAAACCGAGGTCCCCCCACATCGCTGCCACTATAATACATTTTTTTAACCCCTAATCTGCCGAACGCACAATGCCGCCACCTACATTATCCCTATGTACCCCTAATCTGCTGCCCCTAACATCGCCGACACCTACATAATATTTATTAACCCCTAATCTGCCCCCCCAACGTCGCCGCTACCTACCTACACTTATTAACCCCTAATCTGCCGACCGGACCTCGCCGCTACTCTAATAAATGTATTAACCCCTAAACCGCCTCACTCCCGCCTCGCAAACCCTATAATAAATAGTATTAACCCCTAATCTGCCCTCCCTAATATCGCCAACACCTAACTTCAAGTATTAACCCCTAATCTGCCGACTGGACCTCGCCGCTACTCTAATAAATGTATTAACCCCTAAAGCTAAATCTAACCCTAACGCTAACACTCCCCTAAGTTAAATATAATTTTAATCTAACGAAATAAATTAAATATTATTAACTAAAGTATTCCTATTTAAAGCTAAATACTTACCTGTAAAATAAACCCTAATATAGCTACAATATAACAAATAATTATATTGTAGCTATTTTAGGATTTATATTTATTTTACAGGCAACTTTGTGTTTATTTTAACTAGGTACAATAGCTATTAAATAGTTATTAACTATTTAATAGCTACCTAGTTAAAATAATTACAAAATTACCTGTAAAATAAATCCTAACCTAAGTTACAATTAAATC
Organism: Bombina bombina; assembly: GCF_027579735.1. Classification (NCBI taxonomy): domain Eukaryota; kingdom Metazoa; phylum Chordata; class Amphibia; order Anura; family Bombinatoridae; genus Bombina; species Bombina bombina. The sequence continues at coordinate 748,576,963 of NC_069499.1, forward strand.
TAACACTACACTATCAATAAATAAATTAAATCAATTAACTACAAGTACCTACAATTAAATAAACTAAACTAAATTACAAAAAAAAACAAAACACTAAATTACAAAAAATAAAAAAAGATTTTTTTTCCCTAAGGAACAGCCAATAGAATGCAAGCTCAATCTGATTGGCTGATTGGATCAGCCAATCCGATTGAACTTGAATCTGATTGGCTGATTCAATCAGCCAATCAGATTTTTCCTACCTTAATTCCGATTGGCTGATAGAATCCTATCAGCCAATCGGAATTCGAGGGACGCCATCTTGGATGACGTCACTTAAAGGAACCTTCATTCGTCGGTAGTCGTCGGTAGAAGAGGATGTTCCGCGCCGGAGGTCTTGAAGATGGAGCCGCTCCTCGTCGGATGGATGAAGATAGAAGATGCCGCTTGGATGAAGATGTTTGCCGGTCCGGATGTCCTCTTCTGCCCAGGTAGGATGAAGACTTCTGCCGCTCCGGATGTTTTCTTTTGGTCCATCGGTGCCCGGCTGAGTGAAGACGACTCAAGGTAGGGAGATCTTCAGGGGGGTAGTGTTAGGTTTATTTATTTATTTTTTTAAAATATTTTTTATTGAGGTTTTACAGAACAAACATATAACAGAAATCGCCTGTGAACAACATAAATGAAAGATACAATTAAAATTGAGTAAATTATTCCAAAAATTATGAAGTATATAATAAGTAGGCTAATGAAACCTCGATTTTATGATAGGTAGCGCAAATGACTGACCAGTTAGAAACCGACTCTCAGGCCATACGGCCTCTGAAAATATAAAAAAAGAAAACTGGTGGACAGATAAATAGCTTTTTTCTGAGCTTCAGGATATGGGGGGGGAGGATATTCAGCGGGTAAGCACCGCTAGTCAAATATGGGGGAGTGTGGAGTGTGGAGGGGCGGAGCCAAATAAAAGAGCGACAGGAGGAATGTGATGGGACCTCTAAGAAAGTTACTGGAGAGTTGGGGATAAATCAAAAAGTCAACATAGAACATATGTTATTTGACGTCTATAAATATAAGGGCATATAAAAAATGTATGCAGTCAGGGGGTTATTACCATAAATGTACTTAGTTTCCCCTTTATACATAGATAGGGAGGGCCCTATGACGTATGAGAACACATTAAGGTAGAAAAATACATCTAGCAGGAAGCATAGTAAACCATACTTGAGAGTATTGATTAGGCATAATATCATCAAACATAAGGAATAGGGCAAGTATCATACTAAATTTTAAACTAAGAGAGCATAAGTAGCTATGTTGACCTGATTCGTTCAAAATTGAAGAAGGATGGCGTAGGGGATAGGTAGAAGATAGCTTTTATGATAAGCTGTAAGAATAAACTTCAACGTTCTGTAAGATTTATACTATATAAAATATAACTATTATATGGCAAAATAAACTAAAAAAAACAGCTATGTTTGCCAGTTATATAAACTAGCGCTGGTAATTGTCACAACAAAAGTGCGTAAGGGTCACTCAGGCCAAGCCCTTAAGGGAGTTGTATATATTGGGTGTAGATGCACTTTGGTTAAGCTGACTCGTATATACTAATATTATAGTTTTGTTACAAAGAACAAATTATCAAGCTACAGTATAGGAGGTGCTTCCTATCCCTAGTGAGCACGAAGGAAGAATACATCCATTTCTATACCCACAACACCGTTATTGTAGGCTAGAGTCCAGCATGTACATCTGATGACATCATAGAGGCTTTTTTGGAAAAGGAAGAGGTCTCTTGTATAGCGAAAGCTTAATATGTATAATAGCGTCTAATAAAAGTAGAAATGCATATCAAACAGTAAACATGTAGGCACGTACATATATATAGAGCATCAATTCTGCTATTGCAACTAATATGTGAACCATATATAGCAAGCATGCGACTCGTAAAATGTATACGGACTGTTCCTGTCATATTATACTGACTCCATGCATAGGTTCTACATGACTTCAATAAACTGCAACTCTACTAGTTAAAGCATGCAAGGTGTGCATCAGAGCCTAGTACAGAACCCTTAATCTACTGTAAGAGGAGAGACTCATATAGGGGATAAGTGAGAGTGCATAGCAATTATTAAACACATGGGTTTGTGCATATATACAGAGCATCTATTCTGCCATTGAGACAAACATGTGGGACATATATAACACGCATATGACTCAAAAAATGCATAAAAACTGTAACTGTCTTTCATCTCTGACTATACAATGAATATACACTTGCCTCAGCTTATCTATGAGCTAATGTAATATTTGAAAACGTTAGAACCTGTTCTATAAGGGATGGTCACTCCTGATATTACAACAATAAAACAAAGGTCCAGGTTTGAGTCAGAAGTTTATCCCAACTTTAGGTTATGAGACTGAAACATATCAAAAGAGCAGATAATATTCTCAATGAGTCTTTAGATTGGGCCCCAGTCCCGGAGTGATTTGCGATATAATGCACTTTGAGGCAGGTGATTCTAGAGAACTATAGCAGCCTGCTTGAAAGTCAAGATCCTGCATTCACTGCTATATAAAGAGAGGGGCTAGGGGTCTAACCCACTCCAGTCTTCCACAGAAGCCGTTTCAATAATTGGAGTGTGTCCATACTATCTGTAATATATATAAAGTGCTCTTCTAGACAGACCATATCCCGCTTATTATGCATTGCTCCGGCTATGCTGATGTGGGGAGAGCTGTCTTTAGGCTGCTGCGGCTGATGTGTCAGGAATCCCTGAAGATGTGCGGTTATGGTTCCATCCTTTATGTAGGAAAGGCTTACGGATTGCTGTCGCAACGCTGATTCTGAGTCCAGGTCTAGAGCCTGAGTAGGTGACAAGTGTTCCGCTATTTCTAGCAAAGTCCATTCCGTTTTTTTTGCAGGCTCAGACTCTCCGCGGTGTATGCGTTGCTGGCTAGTTATGTCATGTAAAGAGGTGTCTCCGGTATCTGGCAAAGGGTCTGCTATGTTGATAGGTGTATCCTCGGCCAGCATTGCAGCGCAAGGAGCGCCAACCGCATCTTTCAAAGTATCTACTAGCTCAGCATGGTGTAGATCGAGCCGATCACATAATGCTGCCAAAAGGGAAGCTACCAACTCCATGGAGACACCGTTATGGATGAAGTGAGACAGGGAGTGGCACTCTCAATGAGTTCAAAGTGGATGTCTAGTAACCCCAGCTATTTACCGCAGCTTTCATTTTGTAGAGTATATCAAAGTAGGTCTGAGGGGTTGAGACTGCTTTCACTTAGTTAGCAGGCTGGTAGCGTTCTCTTTTGATGCGCGGGTGTGGAAGATGGCGTCTTGCGCCAAAACTGCAAATCTCTTAAGGTGCTTAGCCAAACAGCCCTCTTATGTGGAAAATATAATGGGCGTAATAAGGGAGTATGTTGGGATCTGCACCCAGGATACCCGGTACTGCAGGGGAGTGGTGAGTTACTCACATAGATCTTTAGGCTCAATCCGTTGCAGTCCGTCTGTTAGCCTTTACATCAGTGACCCTCAGGTGCTTCCTAGTCGGCTTCTTGCTTTTCTTGAGAGGACCAGGCTCCGGAGTGGGTCTCTAGGTAGCAATGCAGGTCTCTAGTGGAGGTTGTAAACAGCTCGAAGTATCATGCACTCTTGCGTGCCGGGATACAAGTCCTCAAGTTGTTTTAGACTGGTCGCGGCTCACAATCTGTCACAAACTCAGGGATAAAGACTGCTGCTAGTGCAGAGGTGTTCTATTACTGAGAGTATCTGTGCTTGAAGATATATTTCTCCTGTTAAGTGTAGTCAGTCCACGGGTCATCCATTACTTATGGGATTATATCTCCTCCCTAACAGGAAGTGCAAGAGGATCACCCAAGCAGAGCTGCTATATAGCTCCTCCCCTCTACGTCATACCCAGTCATTCTCTTGCACCTAACTAATAGATAGGACGTGTGAGAGGACTGTGGTTATTAAAATTAGTATTTATTTCTTCAATCAAAAGTTTGTTATTTTAAACAGCACCGGAGTGTGTTGTTTTTTCTCAGGCAGCATTAGAAGAAGAATCTACCTGAGTTTGTGTATGATCTTAGCGGTCGTAACTAAGATCCATTTGCTGTTCTCGGCCATTCTGAGGAGTGAAGTAACTTCAGAACAGGGGACAGCGGGCAGGGTTCACCTGCAAGGAGGTATGTTGCAGTATATTATTTTCTAAGGAATGGAATTGACTGAGAAAATACTGCTAATACCGATATAATGTAAGTGCAGCCTTAAATGCAGTAGTAGCGACTGGTATCAGGCTGATATGTATGTATATTTAAACTGAGGTATTTCTGGGGAATGGAATTTCACTAAGAAAATACTGTATACATTTAATTTGTATTGAGCCCCCACTGCAGTGAAAGCGACTAGCAGCAGGCTTATTAATATCATTTCATAATTTTATTTTAAAACGTTTACTGGCAGGTTAATCGTTTTTCTCTGAGGTACTTGGTGATAAAAAAAATTTTGGGCATTAATTTTCCACATGGCTGTCGTTTATTATGAATAAATTCAGTTTACTAAGCTTCCCCACTGTTGTAATATGAGTGGGAGGGGCCTATTTTGGCGCTTTATTGCGCAGTAAAAATTCTGTCACAGTCTTCCTATTTCTTCCTCCATGATCCAGGACGTCTCTACAGAGCCCAGGGGTCTCCAAAACTAGTTTTGAGGGAGGTAATCACTCACAGCAGACCTGTGAGACTGTGCTTTTGACTGTGATAAAACGTTTATATTAATCTGTTATCCGTTTTTTGGGTACTAAGGGGTTACTCATCCATTTGCTGGTGGGTGCAATCCTTTGCTAACTTAATACATTTACTGTGAAAATTTGGTTGCTATAACTAATTTGGTTCATTGTTATTTCAACTGTGACAGTTTCTTTGTGCTTCTTAAAGGCACAGTAACGTTTTTTATATTGCTTGTAAATTTATTTGAAAAGTATTTTCCAAGCTTGCTAGTTTCATTGCTAGTTTGTTTAAACATGTCTGACACAGAGGAATCTCTTTGTGCAATATGTTTAAAGGCCAATGTGGAGCCCAATAGAAATTTGTGTACTAATTGCATTGATGCTACTTTAAATAAAAGCCAATCTGTACATGTAAAGAAAATTTCACCAGACAACGAGGGGGAAGTTATGCCGACTAACTCCCCTCACGTGTCAGTACCTTTGTCTCCCGCTCAGGAGGTGCGTGATATTGTGGCGCCAAGTACATCAGGGCGGCCCATACAAATCACTTTGCAAGACATGGCTAATGTTATGACTGAAGTATTATCTAAATTGCCAGAATTTAGGGGTAAACGCGACCACTCTGGGGTGAGAACAGAGTGCGCTGATAATAATAGAGCCATGTCTGATACTGCGTCACAATTTGCAGAACATGAGGACGGAGAGCTTCATTCTGTGGGTGACGGATCTGATCCAAGTAAACTGGACTCAGACATTTCAAATTTTAAATTTAAGCTTGAGAACCTCCGTGTATTGCTAGGGGAGGTATTAGCGGCTCTGAATGATTGTAACACGGTTGCAATTCCAGAGAAAATATGTAGGCTGGATAAATATTTTGCGGTACCGACGTGTACTGACGTTTTTCCTATACCTAAAAGGCTTACAGAAATTGTTAACAAGGAGTGGGATAGACCCGGTGTGCCTTTTCTCCCCCTCCTATATTTACAAAAATGTTTCCAATAGACGCCACCACACGGGACTTATGGCAGACGGTCCCTAAGGTGGAGGGAGCAGTCTCTACTTTGGCTAAGCGCACCACTATCCCGGTGGAGGGTTACCTTAAGAAAATGTTTGTTCAACAAGGTTTTATATTACAACCCCTTGCATGCATTGCGCCTGTCACGGCTGCGGCGGCATTATGGTTTGAGTCTCTGGAAGAGACCATTAGCTCAGCTACATTGGATGAGATTACAGACAAGCTTAGAGTCCTTAAGCTAGCTAATTCATTTATTTCCGATGCCGTAGTACACTTAACTAAACTTACGGCTAAGAATTCTGGATTCGCCATTCAAGCGCGCAGAGCGCTGTGGCTTAAATCCTGGTCAGCTGATGTTACTTCTAAATCTAAATTGCTTAACATTCCTTTCAAAGGGCAGACATTATTCGGGCCCGGTTTGAAGGAAATTATCGCTGACATTACTGGAGGTAAGGGCCATGCCCTGCCTCAAGACAGAGCCAAACCAAGGGCTAGACAGTCTAATTTTCGTGCCTTTCGTAACTTCAAGGCAGGAGCAGCATCAACTTCCTCCGCTCCAAAACAGGAAGGAACTGTTGCTCGCTACAGACAGGGCTGGAAACCTAACCAGTCCTGGAACAAGGGCAAGCAGGCCAGAAAGCCTGCTGCTGCCCCTAAGACAGCATGAAGTGAGGGCCCCCGATCCGGAAACGGATCTAGTGGGGGGCAGACTTTCTCTCTTCGCCCAGGCTTGGGCAAGAGATGTCCAGGATCCCTGGGCGTTAGAGATCATATCTCAGGGATATCTTCTGGACTTCAAAGCTTCTCCCCCAAAAGGGAGATTTCATCTTTCACGGTTGTCAGCAAACCAGATAAAGAAAGAGGCGTTTCTATGCTGTGTACAAGACCTTTTACTAATGGGAGTGATCCACCCAGTTCCGCGGTCGGAACACGGACAAGGGTTTTTTTCTCAAATCTGTTTGTGGTTCCCAAAAAAGAGGGAACCTTCAGACCAATCTTGGACTTAAAAATCCTAAACAAATTCCTAAGAGTTCCATCGTTCAAAATGGAAACTATTCGGACAATCTTACCTATGATCCAAAAGGGTCAGTACATGACCACAGTGGATTTAAAGGATGCCTACCTTCACATACCGATTCACAAAGATCATTATCGGTACCTAAGGTTTGCCTTCCTAAACAGGCATTACCAGTTTGTAGCTCTTCCCTTCGGGTTAGCCACGGCTCCAAGAATCTTTACAAAGGTTCTGGGCTCTCTTCTGGCGGTACTAAGACAGCGAGGAATTTCGGTAGCTCCATACCTAGACGACATTCTGATACAAGCGTCAAGTTTCCAGACTGCCAAGTCTCACACAGAGTTGGTTCTGGCATTTCTAAGGTCGCATGGGTGGAAGGTGAACGTAGAAAAGAGTTCTCTTTTGCCACTCACAAGAGTTCCCTTCTTGGGGACTCTTATAGATTCTGTAGAAATGAAAATTTACCTGACAGAAGACAGGTTAACAAAACTTCTAAATGCTTGCCGTGTCCTTCATTCCATTCAACACCCGTCAGTGGCTCAATGCATGGAGGTAATCGGCTTAATAGTAGCGGCAATGGACATAGTACCTTTTGCTTGCCTACATCTCAGACCACTACAATTGTGCATGCTAAGTCAGTGGAATGGGGATTACTCAGATTTGTCTCCTATGCTGAATCTGGATCAAGAGACCAGAAATTCTCTTCTATGGTGGCTTTCTCGACCACATCTGTCCAGGGGGATGCCCTTCAGCAGGCCAGATTGGACGATTGTAACAACAGACGCCAGCCTCCTAGGTTGGGGCGCTGTCTGGAATTCCCTGAAGGCTCAGGGATCATGGACTCAGGAGGAGAGTCTCCTTCCAATAAACATTCTGGAATTAAGAGCAGTTCTCAATGCTCTCCTGGCTTGGCCTCAGTTAGCAACTCTGAGGTTCATCAGGTTTCAGTCGGACAACATCACGACTGTGGCTTACATCAACCATCAGGGAGGGACAAGGAGTTCCCTAGCGATGATGGAAGTCTCAAAGATAATTCGCTGGGCAGAGTCTCACTCTTGCCACCTTTCAGCGATCCATATCCCAGGCGTGGAGAACTGGGAGGCGGATTTCCTAAGTCGCCAGACTTTTCACCCGGGGGAGTGGGAACTTCACCCGGAGGTATTTGCCCAACTGCTTCGGCGTTGGGGCAAACCAGATCTGGATCTCATGGCGTCTCGCAAGAACGCCAAGCTTCCTTGTTACGGATCCAGGTCCAGGGACCCGGGAGCGGTTCTGATAGATGCTCTGACAGCACCTTGGGTCTTCAACATGGCTTATGTGTTTCCACCATTCCCGATACTTCCTCGACTGATTGCCAGGATCAAACAGGAGAGAGCATCGGTGATTCTAATAGCGCCTGCGTGGCCACGCAGGACCTGGTATGCAGATCTAGTGGACATGTCGTCCGGTCCACCATGGTCTCTGCCTCTGAGACAGGACCTTCTGGTTCAGGGTCCTTTCAAACATCCAAGTCTAATTTCTCTGAAGCTGACTGCATGGAAATTGAACGCTTGATTCTATCAAAGCGTGGATTCTCGGAGTCAGTGATTGATACCTTAATACAGGCTAGGAAACCTGTTACCAGGAAAATTTACCATAAAATATGGCGTAAATACTTGCATTGGTGCGAATCCAAGAGTTACTCATGGAGTAAGGTTAGGATTCCTAGGATATTGTCCTTTCTACAAGAAGGTTTAGAAAAGGGCTTATCTGCTAGTTCGTTAAAGGGACAGATCTCAGCTCTGTCCATCCTTTTACACAAGCGTCTGTCAGAAGTTCCAGACGTTCAGGCTTTTTGTCAGGCTTTGGCTAGGATTAAGCCTGTGTTTAAAACTGTTGCTCCGCCATGGAGCTTAAACTTAGTTCTTAACGTTTTACAGGGTGTTCCGTTTGAACCCCTTCATTCCATTGATATCAAGCTGTTATCTTGGAAAGTTCTGTTCTTAATGGCTATTTCCTCGGCTCGAAGAGTCTCTGAGTTATCGGCTTTACATTGTGATTCTCCTTATCTGATTTTTCATTCAGACAAGGTAGTTTTGCGTACTAAACCTGGGTTCTTACCTAAGGTAGTCACTAACAGAAATATCAATCAAGAGATTGTTGTTCCTTCACTGTGCCCTAACCCTTCCTCAAAAAAGGAACGACTTCTGCACAATCTGGACGTTGTCCGTGCCCTGAAATTTTATTTGCAGGCAACTAAAGATTTTCAACAAACTTCTTCCCTGTTTGTCGTTTATTCTGGACAAAGGAGAGGTCAAAAGGCTTCGGCTACCTCTCTCTCCTTCTGGCTTCGTAGCATAATACGTTTAGCCTATGAGACTGCTGGACAGCAGCCTCCTGAAAGAATTACAGCTCATTCTACCAGAGCTGTGGCTTCCACTTGGGCCTTTAAAAATGAGGCCTCTGTTGAGCAGATTTGCAAGGCTTCAACTTGGTCTTCACTTCACACCTTTTCAAAATTTTACAAATTTGACACTTTTGCTTCTTCGGAGGCTATTTTTGGGAGAAAGGTTCTTCAGGCAGTGGTTCCTTCCGTGTAAAGGTCCTGCCTGTCCCTCCCGTCATCCGTGTACTTTTAGCTTTGGTATTGGTATCCCATAAGTAATGGATGACCCGTGGACTGACTACACTTAACAGGAGAAAACATAATTTATGCTTACCTGATAAATTCCTTTCTCCTGTAGTGTAGTCAGTCCACGGCCCGCCCTGTTTTACGGCAGGTCTAAATTTTAAATTAAACTCCAGTCACCACTGCACCCTATAGTTTCTCCTTTCTCGTTTGGTTTCGGTCGAATGACTGGGTATGACATAGAGGGGAGGAGCTATATAGCAGCTCTGCTTGGGTGATCCTCTTGCACTTCCTGTTAGGGAGGAGATATAATCCCATAAGTAATGGATGACCCATGGACTGACTACACTTCAGGAGAAAGGAATTTATCAGGTAAGCATAAATTATGTTTTTGCCCTCTTTTCCCTACAAATTAATATAAATGTATGTTAGAAGTGAGGAGCTTCTCGTGAACACGTCTGTTCTTCTTGGTTGTTGGCTCCGCCCCCGTGTTAGGTTTATTTAAGGGGGGTTTGGGTTAGAGTAGGGGTATGTGGGTGGTGGGTTGTAATGTTGGGGGGTGGTATTGTGTTTTTTTTACAGGCAAAAGAGCTGATTTCTTTGGGGCATGCCCCGCAAAAAGCCCTTTTAAGGGCTGGTAAGGTAATAGAGCTGTTAACTATTTTAATTTAGATTAGGGTAGGGAATTTTTTTATTTTGGGGGGCTTTGTTATTTTATTAGGGGGCTTAGAGTAGGTGTAATTAGCTTAAAATTCTTGTAATCTTTTTTTATTTTTTGTAATTTAGTGGGGTTTTTTTTGTTGTTTTTTTTTTGTAATTTAGTTTAGTTTATTTAATTGTAGGTACTTGTAGTTAATTGATTTAATTTATTTATTGATAGTGTAGTGTTAGGTTTAATTGTAACTTAGGTTAGGATTTATTTTACAGGTAATTTTGTAATTATTTTAACTAGGTAGCTATTAAATAGTTAATAACTATTTAATAACTATTGTACCTAGTTAAAATAAATACAAAGTTGCCTGTAAAATAAATATAAATCCTAAAATAGCTACAATATAATTATTCATTATATTGTAGCTATATTAGGGTTTATTTTACAGGTAAGTATTTAGCTTTAAATAGGAAGACTTTAGTTAATAATATTTAATTTATTTTGTTAGATTAAAATTATATTTAATTTAGGGGGGTGTTAGGGTTAGGGTTAGACTTAGCTTTAGGGGTTAATACATTTATTAGAGTAGCGGCGAGGTCCGGTCGGCAGATTAGGGGTTAATACTTGAAGTTAGGTGTCGGCGATGTTAGGGAGGGCAGATTAGGGGTTAATACTATTTTTTTTTTTTTTTAAATATTTTTTTATTGAGGTTAAAGTAAAAGGTAACATACAGTGTTCTAACCGCACAGGTTAAATACAAAACAGTATTAAAGCTTAGAGCATATTACAAGAATGGTGTAATTCAAGTATTTATGTTAGATATTGACAAAAAGGTAATGCAGGCTATAAAAACTAACCTGTGCAGGAATAGGAATGACCTCTTTTTTTTTTTTTTTTATAAACCAACCACTACCATATATAACAAGGCAGATTATATAATACGTACACATATTCAGGAATCCTAATGATGAGGCATATAGTGTGTAGGATAGTTTAGGGTTATGGAAGGTTACACATTTCTGAACAGAATGAACCTATGGGTTCAATTATACAATAAAGGTACTTAGAAGTATACATGGGTAGTAGTATGGCTTAAGGGGAGGGAGAGAACAGTGGGCAAGAGCCACTTTTAGTTTGGGGGGGTTTAGGGGGGGGCGGGCTAGCGTAAATCTAGAGAGAGTATAGTTATCTTTAAGAGCTAGGAACGATAAGAAACTTGTGAGGGTCCTATGTTAAGGCTGCATAATCAAGAGCTCAGACTCTTACACAGTTCCATATGATATGGGAGAGATCAGAAGGTAGGGCTATATGTAGGTTGAAAATCACTAAACCTAAGTCCAGTAGACAAACAGAGATAGGAACAAATAATATCATATCTAAAGTTTTGGGCTTGCGGGTAAATGTAAAATATGTAAGTTATGTCTCGAGACATATGTAATTAATGTAATAGCTGGGGGATGGTTTGTAGCTTTCAAACTAGGTAGTACTTAAATAGAGGGTTATGTTTAAGTTATAGTAGAAAATAATGTAGATAACATAAATATAAGGAAACAAGTCTACACTTTGTGCTCATGTGATCTAATCCAATATGCCTGTTCATCATCTTAGTGAGGGGTAGACAATTGTCAAACTGGCTAGCATATGTCAAGTGACGCACATAGTATCAGTATCTCAAGGGCATATATGTCTATGTTATACTTTTTAAGTTTATCCCTAGGGTTTAGGGACAGTACTCATAGTGAGATAAGAAGGGTATAATGGGAATTTGGGGTAATAATTACATTGTTGCTACAGGGTAAGCTGCAGTAGTACAGCAGTCTGGTCCATAAATGCTGGATCTACCAATCATTTAGTATTTATGAGGAATGTAGGTATTCTCGCTCATGTAAGGGAGACCGATGGCACCATTTTGAAATACATAATATGCTGACGAGATATGAAGAGTCAAGAAACTATCTCCTTATGGTACATTAAGTGTGCAAATCTCTCTATAGGGGGTTACATATGACATATCTGTTAACTCAAATACACAGACAGCTATCAATAGGTATCTACTATATAGCATAGGCAGCCAATTACTACATAAGTAAGGAAATATTATACAGAGGGTACATGAGGAAGGACTCCTGCTTCATATCTTTAGGTAGTTAAACATAAGTATCAGCAAAATAACATAGGTAATGGATAGGAGGATAAGTGGCTAGTTTTCTATAGGTTCAATAACATGGTAGATAATAATCAACTGTACTTCTGTCGCATAAGCCTATTCGCTCTATTAAATAAAAGTTACAGATTAGATGGATTTTCCAGAGTCTGCAGTAAATGTGAGATAACGCTGAGTCTTGTACTCCAAAGATCAGGACCGGTAACATACAAGTCAAATTAGGTAATGTCTGATAGTAAAAGCTATAAAGATGTGAGTAGCTGCAACCATTTAACTACTATTTTAAAGGGGTGTTTTGGAGACATAGGGTAGTAATTACAGTGGTGCTACAGGGTAAGCTATGGTAGTACTGCAGACCAGTCTATGAGTACTAAATCCATTTGTCATCTAGTATTTGTGAGCAAGTGTTCTCCCTCATACAAGGGAGACGGCTGGTGCCCATTTAATATCGCCTTTTGGTGCATTCAGTTTGAACATCTTACAATAGAGGAGTCACATTTTATATTTCTTTTAACTCAAAAACATAGGTAGCTGTATATAGGTAACAACTGTATAACACGGACAGCCAGTTACCAAGTTATCATTAACATGGAGGCTTTAGAAGAGTATATAGCTAGCTTGCTTATAAATGAGCCACATTTAATATGGTAAATATGATATGACTCAAGTATATGAACACTTATAACATATATAGGGGTTATTCTTACTTCTATAGATATATATTTTTGGTGAACCAGGGATAAATAAAAAGAGACAAGCAGAGCAAATAAATGTTCTCAACAAAAGGAACCAATATAACTTTTAGGGAGCGATAATGTCTAGAAAGCCGATCGTCTCTTTTGTGGTGTTCAGCTGTGCTAATCAGACCTTACAGTCGTCATTAAGAAGTCAGCGAGAAAAGTCAGTGTCCTGGGATTAAAGTTCCATGAGGGAATATGGCGTCACAGAGAGCATTACCCCACTCCGGTCTTAATGCAATGTGCAGGTAGGGCAGCGAGAGAGGAGGGGAGACTACAGACAGCCGTCAGAGATAGGCCTCCTACTGTTGATGGGAGATTTGAAGGCAGGTGTCGCCAGGGCCGAAACCATCTTCTGGGAAGGTGTTTCAATGAAGATCGGTGCATCAGAGGGTCGGCTGCATTCTCCAACACATCCTCCCAGGTCCGTACTATTTCACTCCTGTAAAGAGCTCGCTCATTCTTAAGTGCGTTTTCCCCGGAACCTGCATCAGGCAACAGCTGCAAAGCTCTCCACGACTGGTCCCCAGTGGCCGCGGCAGTTTGAGGTAGTTTAGTGATCTGTAGGACATGTAACTACCGGTCTACCATAAGAGTCTGCTTCCCAATTGGGAGATTAGAGGATTTAATGGCCTCCGGTAGTGGCTCGTTTTGGGTGTTTGGAGCTGTGATAGAGGGAGCTATTTGGTGCCGTTGTCCATAAGTGATCCCCATCTCTGACTTTAGCACAGACTTTAGGTTCGCCATTCTCACACAGTATTCCTGCACAAAGTTTTGAATAAGAGTAGCTATTAGGCAGTGTGTATCCTCCATATTCGCTTATGTGACAGATGTCCTTCAGCAATATTATGGATCTTCTCTTATCTTGGTTCCTGTCGCTTTATATAGAGTTAATGCGTTTGCCACTTAACCCATGTGGATGGGTAAGGGTATAGAGTAAGTTTATCAGGCCGTCATCTAGTAAGGGTCCAAAAGGAGCTCAAAAGCAAATAATCAGGCGAAATGTTCAGCATAGTCTGTGCAGTAGATGTTTAGGCTTCATTATATGACTGCATGAACGTAAAATACTGAGTATTTCTATAAATATTTGATGGTGAACTTGATCCTCCTTAGGAGCATTAGAAATTGCGACCGGCCATGTTGCTTGCCTAGCCACGCCCCCTCGGGTTAATACTATTTATTATAGGGTTTGCGAGGCGGGGGTGCGGTGGTTTAGGGGTTAATACATTTATTATAGTGGCGGTGAGGTCCGGTCGGCAGATTAGGGGTTAATAAGTGTATGTAAGGTAGCGGCGACGTTGGGGGGGGCAGATTAGGGGTTAATAAATATACTATAGGTGTCGGCGGTGTTGTGGGCAGCAGATTAGGGGTACATAGGTATAATGTAGGTTGCGGCGGTGTACCTAGTTAAAATAAATACAAAGTTGCCTGTAAAATAAATATAAATCCTAAAATAGCTACAATATAATTATTCGTTATATTGTAGCTATATTAGGGTTTATTTTACAGGTAAGTATTTAGCTTTAAATAGGAAGACTTTAGTTAATAATATTTAATTTATTTTGTTAGATTTTGTTACGGTTACCCTTAGTCTCGCTGAGAGATGGACCGCTTAGTAGCCTGGATCCCTATTGCTAAAGAGGGGAGAAGCTGCTTTCCATAGTATTCTATATGAGTCTCGCAAATATAGAATAATCTCCCTTAGCTGCAGTACAGCTAGGATACCCTTCTGCCCACAAAAACGAGTCAACGCTGCGATTGAGGGTCAAACAAGAACTCAGGACTGGGATGCCCAGCCTGCTTTTTATTAAGGTTACATGCACACAGGGGCACTCCCAGGGGGAGAGGGGGGGGAAGCACAAAATCCCCCATCACACATTTAGATAGAGAGCACTGTCCTTTGACAGGCCACAATAGGATTACAGTACTTAAGATAACAAGTTTACAAGTTCATCTTATCAATTAGCAGTCTGGCTCCAGAGGTGATTAGACAATAGTTTCTAAAAGCTGAAAAAAAAGAGTTAACTCTTTATGAAATGAAACTTGTTACAGTTTTCTTGGAGCCCTTCTTAGGCGCTGGCTTGCTGGTTCAGGCATTGCTGCTGGGAAATAAGCTCTTCACAACAAAATAACTAATGCTTCTGTAACATTGCTCCCTTTCTGTGGAACACTCTGGCAGACACGGTCTGACCCCTTTTCGGGGCAGACTAAGGCTGTCCAGAG